>NC_028357.1:10326297-10346533 GCF_000741045.1 Vigna radiata var. radiata | reverse complement strand
GCAAGGAGTGGGTGACGGTTTTGAATGATATGGAAGGCACATGATTGTTGTCTTGAAGTTTGGTGCATATGAGACAAAGAGTCAACACATCTTGCATGGTTCATTTAAGGAAGAAAGTCAAGAATTGAAGTTGGGCCTTGGTGGACTAGGAGCTCACGGCCCAAGGGGGTTTTCTCAAGCTAATTACACTTTTAATTTCATTTGGTAGATGAATATTGGTCACATAATTGATGGATTAAAAAGCATGTTTAATTATCCCTTTGTTTTAAATTAATTTACATAGTAGGATTAGTTGCTTTTGATGTCTCTAATTTAGTGTTGCATTTTATAGTTTTACTTGTGTTTAGATAATTGTTTGTTGAAATNTTGGGATTAGCATTTTATTTTACCTTGATGTTTTCTAACTTACTCAGTTGAGTTTAATGTCCATTTGTTTTAATTTAGTTATTTGCATTCGCAAAAGCACTTTTCAAACCCTCCCCTTTGTGTTAGACTTGACTCTGAACCGCAGTTGGTCCTTGAGAGACGACCTAGGGGTCATTCCCTAGCATTATACTGCATTTCTAAATTGCAATTAAATTTGTATGGGCCGCGACACCCATCACGTAGCTAATGTACGTTTGTCTATCAACACCGAATGCCCTTGCATTCGTGTGGAACTCCTTTACCACAACTATATTAGCAGGTGTTGGGTAAGATGCCAAGTTCTCCCATTTTCTTCTCTCAAGTTCTCTCCCAAATTGTGGAGCCATAGATGGTATTAATCCCACCTTCCTTTCCATTAGCAGTCTCCTATTTTGTACTGTCTAAAAATGTTGTTCATGCATGGGGGAGAGAAATTTGTTAGAGCGCACTGGCTCTTTCCTCTTTGTTCCTCTATCCATTTTTTTGAAATAGTCTTTATCCGCTTCCTAGATGAGGATGTCATTCCTGCACCACAACAATTCACACCACAAACACAGAAAGCATCAAGCATCAATATCTTGAACAAAAAAGCGAACGGACTCTCTTCTCATCTACGCTGAGGGCAAATCAAGGGGCCCTCAGCATCACCTGCACAACACCATACCAACTAGAAAACTCAAACCACCAAAAAATCGCCAAACTGCACAGTTGCAGAATCGTGCTAAGCACCCCCTCAAAAAGGGCCCTTAGCGTCAACCAGCACAACACCAAATTGGCCCTAGCTGGCCTTGAACACCACACACATGTTATTCCCACTATTTCAATCTCTAATAACATATTTCAATCGGTCCAAACAACAACAATCACAATGTATCATGCATAGGATTCAATATCCATCACGAATCAAACTTTCCCATGCTCAAATCATAAAATGCATGAACTTACTTGTATGAAGATGCAAATTTGTGCAAAATGCTTAAAGAAGTTAGGGACAATGCAGTCTTTGGGCAAGCTCTAGCAGCAATAGCACACAAAAACCCAAACTTGATGAATGGAATGAAGAAAAATGGGTGAAGAGATGATTCTTAGTAGTAGAACGAAGGGGGAAAGTGAGAGAGCACTTAAGTTAGCTGTTTAGTGCGGCTGGGGAGTGAAAAATCAAAAGTGGGAGGCTTGGGTGAACCCTAGAGGGTTAAAAGAGTGCAATGGACCTTACCCACGCTGAGCCCAAATGACTTAGAAAAAATATGCAAAAAGTCGCACTCAATGACCCCTCAGTAAGGTGCTGAGTTGTGTGCGTGACTATTCTCCCGTTCTCTCTTAAGCTTGCCCTAGGCGTACCTAGTCAGGGCCCTCAGCTTTAACTCAAAATTTTCAAATTTTCATGTACTTTCCTCGCAACTCACACATCAACAACTCTCAATCAAAACAATTAATCTCTCTACACCCCCACAACACTCATCAATCAGCACATATGATGCACACTAGAACAGAACAATAAAACTAAATATGCATGCAATTGGATCAAATGAACAGAAGCACAATGGTGAATGGATGATAATTGAAATATGAGATGAATATGTTGTTTGGGTTTAGATTTCACCTAGTTCACTCTCATGTATACACGAATTCTACTTTTTCATTAATGTTAATATCACTTTCTAATTTACTTTAAACCCGATCTCTCGACGAAGAAAGCCTATCCTTAATTACTAGTTTACAATGTCTTGTCTTCTTAGAAATTAATTATGCATTACATACGCATAGAAGATTAAGATAACAAAGCGTTCTATCCCTATGTCTAGGCAATAGTTCCCATGGGAGCAATTTCCTAGATCTAGATTCCTCCGTATGTGTCCATATCACAGAAACCAATGATCACACAATGAATGAGTTAAACACGACAATACATAGAGTATAGATGAAAAACCCTAACAATTAATGAAATAAGCATATATCAACAAAGTGAATCAATTCAATACATGAGAGTTCACAAGGTTACATCATCCCCCAAAAACAAATAGAATTTAGTTCCCCATTTTCATGTTGAAACTAGATGTACAATGGAAAAATAATGAAAGATAAACCCTAAAAACCGAAGAGGACTGCTCCCACATCCAATTATGCCTCCAAAGGGTTGAAAAGTGTGAACTTACGCTCTTTCTATCAAAAGATACAAACCCTAGGACGTTCAAGTCCTTAAATAGAGCAGAAAAATAACAGAAAATGGGTCGAAGCCCATATTGTTGGCACTTAGCGCCCCAACTTAGGGCGCTCAGGGGTGAAACGGTAGATATTGGCGCTCAATGTCCCTAAAAGGGTGCCTAGGCGTGAAGCGGCACTCGAGAACTAGCGCTCAGCGTCTCTGAAAGGGCACCTAGTTGTGAGCCATTGGGTTTTTGTGCTAAGGGCCTTAGAAAGGGCAATCAGGCATGAACCAATAGCTTCTGGTGCCGAGGGCCCCAGAAAAGGGCGCTCAGGTGTCCTACGATTCTGCTTTCTGAGTTTTAACTCCTTGATACTTCAGCTCCTCTTTCAAATCATTCAAATTTCCTACAAAATTAAGGGAAATAGTGATAGAATCATAAAATCCAACCTTAATTCTCTTATTCACACAAATAAATCAAAATCATGAGTTCAAGCCAGGTTCTAAGTCAAAAAAGGTTCATTTATCATCAACTTTAAGTCACAAATAATGGTAATTTCAAACGTTATCAACATCCTAATACGGATTCCTCATCGTTAACATTTAAACATTCAACAAAAGATTGAACGGTCTTACTTGCTTGGTCATCCAACCTTATAGCATAATCTATTTTGATGTTAAATTGTCTAAACTGCATTGGTTCGATTGGCTACACCTTTTTTCTCACTAGTCAAATTCGAGTTGTTGTATTTCTTCATTGCAGATGACAGGATCCTGCGTACAAAACCATTTGGCTAAGTGGGGTCCAAACTGAGGTGATAAAAGTTCTCAGCGAACTTTCACTCTTTTCCACAAAACCCAGGGCATGTTATCTGAAAAACTCCTGGTTTAAACCGAGGTGATAAAAAGTTCTCAGTCAATTGTCACTCTCGTAAACAAAACCCAAGGATGTTATCCAAAAAACTCCTAGTCCAAACCGAGGGGTGAGGAACGTTCTCCATGAACTCTCACTCAGTCTCTTCGACCCAGGAACATTTTAAGTGAGCTCCTAGAGTCCACAGTTCAGTGCTGAAAGGAGTGAAGACTTAAAGCGCATCAAACATACTCAAGCTCACAATAATCCCTTCACACATTATATCGTGCTTGGGGGGCTTGTGTACAGTATGACCACCCGGTCAGCCAAGGATCGAGCGGTCGACCATCCGGTAAGGAACCTACCGGTCTAGAACAATTTTTAATTGGTAATTAATCTGAGCAATAATAACTGCTAATGGGCAGTTAATGAAAATAATTGTCATTGATTGACAATTAATATGAATAATACCATTTATTGGTAGTAAATGAGTTAGACTTAATGGTAAGCTCCATATAATATCTGTCAGAAAAGGTAGGTAAAAAGGGGGAATAAACTCTACTAACTAATCTTTATTACAAGATTATTACGCAAAGTCACTGACTTGAGCGTTAGAGTGTCTTTTGTAAGCACCTTCCCCCGCGGCTAGGACAAGGGGAAGAGAGAGAACATCACAACTGGATGATTTAGCGGACAACTTTGAATGCTTTGGGTTAGGGATCTCAATCCTACCGAAACAGATTATATTACCTAGGGAAGATTTATTCATTAAAGAACAATGATATCAATAATGGAAAGAAGAAAGTATGATTGAGAAGAAGAACACAAACTTGAAAATATAAGCACATGAGTTAGTTTGTTTATCCATTCTCAACAATCCTATGGACAAGGATGCAAGCTTGAAAATATACACACAGGAGTTAATTTCTTTGTCCATCCCCAACAACCCTATGTGCAGTCAAAGTCATACTTCGGTTGTTTGTTTGAACAATTTTCTTTTGTTTTTCTTTGAGCATAATATCCTTACTTTGAAACTATTTGATGTTTGTTGTAGATAGGTCGTTGACCCCAGAGGCAGACCTCTAACCATTTAATAATAAGAGATTTGTTTCTTTCTAGACCTAAATCTCATTTTAATATAATATCTATTTTAGATTATTTTATATTTGTGTTTGTGCGTAAGATTTTATAGAATTCGTGGTTGAATTGTCTTCAAGAAGGGGAGGATGATGATAAACTGATCAGGTCTAGAGAAACAACAACACAAGAGAATGTGCTCCTACAATAAGTCATCCACCTCATGAAAGGATAAGGAGAAATTTAAGAAAGAGGAAGTTACTTTTACCACTACCAAGCCTAAGGAGAAAGAATCTTCAAGTGATACAAATATGAGGAAACTATCCTTTGATGTAATACAAATGAGAATGAATCTTCAATAGATATGAATTTAAAGACAAATTCTCTTGAATATGGGGTATGATAAAGGATTATCTCCTAATTCAGTACAAAAAGATCTTGAGAAGAAGTCTTTGAAATTCAAAAGACATGAAAACATGAATAGGCTTAAACCCTTTAGTTGTCCCTATTTATGTGGGGTTTTCCCATTTTGATCCCCTTCTTATTAGAATCCCTAATTGAGTTCTTATAAGTGCTAATTTGAATCAATTGAGCCCTTGCCATTAAATTTAGTTAATAGGGTTAAGTTTTTACACAGGTGGGAGGATGACGTGTTAATTTCTTTAAACGTGGCATGGTGAGAGTTGAAACGTGGCATGGTTTAGGTCTTTATGCGTGGAATTTGGTAGAATGTAATAATATAATATTAGGGATTTCTGAAAAGGGATTTAGGGTTCAATGAAATTGAATTTGGGATTCAATTTGGGATTAAAAATCTGAGAGGTGGTTGTAGATCAAAGGAAGGAATGGAGTTAAACAATGAATTTTTGAATGGGGTCTGGGAGTAGCAGTCAAGGTTGTTGCCATAACCAACTCCAAGCAAATCACAATATCTCTTGAAGAACCTGATGCGGTCCTCCACCCTGCTATCCTGTCCTCTACCACACTCCAGGCCTCCGTTTATGATGTTCGTCATAGTGTCGTAGCCCGGAAGCCTCCTGGCAACAACGTTGGCGGCGGAGGGGGCCCATTGAGAGGTGATGCTGTCGTGGGAGGAACCCTATGCCTATGGTCCGTCTGGTGCACTAGGCCATCCCCCGGTTGTTTTGTGAGACGTTTCCCCTACACTAAATTATTCATGAAAAAAGGAATATTTTTGAAGGTCTTACGCTCAAACTTTCATGCCTCCGAAAAAGGGAATCTTTTTTATCTTTTTGATGAAACATTGTAAACTCTTATTGAAAACTGTCCCCCTTAAGATAAAGTTTTTCTTCATTTGAGTCATAGGGAATATCAAAAGGGTTTCATCTAGGTTGTAGAATAGAAGAAGCAGATCCAGGAATGAGTGGTAATCAAATGGATTATGCCTGGTTGTAGCAATAGGTGCAATATTACTGGGAATATTAGCAAAGTCTAAGTCTATTAGATTCTTCTCCGATATCAATCTCCTTTGTCTTCTCCTAGCTATAAGATTTTGAATTGCAGATTTAATGGCAGATTTAGTTTCATCTCTAAATTTATATCCAGCTCTAAATTTCCCAGATCCATGAGGTTCTTTTGGTCTTCCTCTGCCCATTTAATGGCAGATTTACTTTCATCTTCTTTGCCACCTATAGCTTCTTCTTCCTCTTCTTTTGAATCCTAAATCTTATCTCAGAAATCCATATTATTAAAATTTAAAAAGTTGCTAAATTCCATGTATTCAACTCTCACCATGTCACGTCTTAACAAATAAACACATCAACTTCCCACCTGTTAAATAAATTTAACGATAGGAGCTCAATCGATTCAAATTAACAATTATAAGAACTCAGTTGGAAATTTTAATAAAAAGGAGATCAAAATAAAAAATCTTCGCATAAATAGAGACAATTAAAAGGTTTAAACCAACATGAATATAATGACTTGAAACATAATTATAGAATAATTTTAAACAATTAAAAATATTATCTGTTGTTCTTCTATTATAATATTTATAGAAGATTATATTTTTAACTTAATACTCACATTATATCCTTGATACTGTTTATTTTCGTAAAAATATAATGAAGAATATAAAAACTAAAGACTAGATAAATATTAGGTTAATACAAAATATTCATGATTTAAATTCTCATAAAATTATATTTATGTTCTGTTCGATAAAAAAAGAAAAATAACTAAAAAAAGAAGAGAGATGAATGCCTAATAATATCTCATCAAACTTTCTGTTGGTTTCCGTTTCCTGTATTTTTACTCGATCCTCAAAACAGTGTACATTTATTATACGAATTTAATGTTTTAAAATATATTAAAAAATATATAATTAATATATCAAATCAGTATATTTTTAATACTTAAGAGAAAAATCAATAAAAAATCTGGACTCTAAAATATCAAGTATATAACATGAGTTAGTTTATTAAAGATTTTATATTTTTAATAAATACGACAAAAATAAACTATACAAATAAGTATAAATTTGATAACATAAACTGATTTTATAAGGGTTAATTAAATTTAAACTTGTAATTTTATAAGATTAATCTTGTGCTTCCAATGTTTTAACAGTTTTGCACAATCGCTGCTTCTATTTCATACTTTATTCATACTTTCACTTTTCCAAACCCTTATTTTCACTTTCTATTACTCTCTGCCTTCCTCTTTTACTTGTCCTCTAACTAACACTCCTTTTCTTTTTCCATCAAAGAAGATAAGTTTTATCTTATTTTTTTATTCATTTAAATTCCAAGATAAAAAGATAAAGATATTTCTTTTATTTCTTCTTCACTTAAATTACGAGGAAGAAATATTCTGTATTTTGTCGAAAAGATCTGTGAATTTTTTTTAAAAAGAAAAATCAATCACAGTCAATTACGTAGAAAAAGAATTAAAATAGTTAAAGAAAAAAAGAAGTGTGTGGTAGAAAAATATTATCCACACACTTAATATCATCTGAAAAGAAAAGAGTACTAAAATAATAGTTGTTGCTTATAATTTGTTCCCGCAAGTTGTCACTATCTTTGGGCCTTTTGATACCATGCAAAGGCAAAGCGCCACGCTTTCCCCATTGCCATTCATCACCGTCGGTGCCCTCGCTCGCACGAATCCCTATTCTCATCCAATCCAACGGTCACAAATCAAAGCACCGCTAACCTATAAAAGAGGCTACACGACACTCCAAACAATCCATGTCCAAAAATACCCTTTATTTATTTTTCTCCCTTTAATTAATTATTTAATTACTTAATTAATTATTATTATTCCTCTTTTTTCAGTTTTGAAATGTTCTAGGCATCTAGTCCAACAATAACAAACTGACTTTACAATGTTCCACAAATTAAAATATTCCGTGAATCCCCTTCTTTCTTTTTTTTCCCATATTTTGACCATCTCTCTATCTTTTCCCTTCTCCTATATAATCTTCCACCCTCCACGCCTCTCTCTTCATCCTTGACCTATTTCTCTTCTTCTTCTCCGTATACACTCTCTCACTCACTTCAATGGAGGAATCTTTGGTGTCAAAGAGGCCCAGAGAAGAAGAAGAAGAAAAAGACTTGAACTTTGAACAAGACTACTCCTCAAAGAGGCAAAAGCCATACACCCACATCCTCTCTCTTCTTGACTCAGAGGAAGAAGACTCCACACAAGACCTCTCCCCTCTCATCACAACCCTGCAACAAGAAATCACTTGTGCCTCCAACAATGATGATTTCCAAGATCCCCTTTTGGGTTGCCCAACTCAACCAATTGACCTAGACAACCTCACAACAATGGATGGGTTAGAGAATGAGGCAGCAGCAACATCAGAAGAAGTTGTTGTTGTTGTGAAGGAAAAGGAAGAGGAGGAGAGTGAGAAGGAGAAGGTGATGAGACACCTCCTCCAAGCCTCAGATGATGAGCTTGGGATCCCAAGTAGTGGAGATGGCGTCTTTGAGTTTGTTGGAGAAGATGGATTTAACAGTGAAAATGGCTTTTCGTCTTTGTGTGACAAGATGTGGGAGCTTGAAGACGAGAGAGCTAACTACTATGCTTTCTTGCAATCTGAACTCTTCCTAGGGGGACATTGAAAATTTGTTTCTAGGTCAAATTATCCAAAACTACAAAATCGTAACATAGTAGGATCAGAGATGGAGAATATTTTTTTTTTCTTTTTTTAAAACAAATTATTTACTTTTAATTTTTTAAGCTCTCTCTTTTGTAAAAATCACGAGAACTCTATGCTGTCATTGCTTATCATCTACAGTTAGGCAGTGCCCACTTTTGCAGGTCAATCTGTACTTCAGCATTAGAAAATTTAATTAGATACTCACATTAAGCAAAAAGAAAAAAAGGACATTAGACTTTTTATTTTCTTTCATTAATTATTTTCTCCTCATCTTTCTCATTTACCAAAATTCGATGGAGTTTCAAACACGGGTCGGCATATTTTGCTCCCGTCACTGGAACTGGAATATATTTAAAAATGTTAATCAAATTTTAAACTTAATTGGAAATTTAATTATTTGTCGTGACCCTTTATTATAAGTGTTAGAAACTGTGATGTTTTATAATTAATATAAAATGGTATTTTACTTTTTGTAAAACGACAAAATGATTTTTATATTTTATAAATCATTGTCCCTTAATCGATGATATAAAAGTCATCGCAATGCATTAGTCAAATTTCTTAACACATGAAAATAATAAAATAAGACAACAAGATAAAATTATATTGAAAGTTGAGATGAAAAAATGGAGTTAGTATGTTGGAGCTGAGGTAAAACATGAGATTATTAGACATCATCAAGACGACGTAGATGACTTTTAGGAAATTATGATAAACTATGCAATTCTATTTTACTTTAGGTTTTGGTTTAATGTATCCGTAGTTCTTATTTAGTTTTAGAATTTCAAATAGGTTTTTTTATTTTTTGGCGTCTCAGTTGGGTTTAAAATTGGGACAATTAAAGGTCTATCGTCAAATTAAACAAACGACCGTTTAAGTATTGGTTATGTGGCATGATAAAAGTTTATATTAATGAGATGTGGCATTACAAAAGAATTTTGTAAAAATTATGAATGCATAGTAGTCTAATAATTATGGTCTAATAGCTCATAAAAATACAGGAAACTGACCTAGGCCCACGTTGATAGTGCTCAGCGTTGGTTTTGCCGCTCAGCGGTAGGTGCGACACTCAGAAATATCGCTTAGCGTTGACGTCCAGGCGTGTGGCAGTGAACTCTCTGAAGAGGTTGGTGCTCAGCGGTAAAAGTGCCACTCAGCAGTGGCTGCGACACTTGTTTTTCCCCTCAGCATTGGCGCTTAAGCATTGTCCAGAGAACTCCTCATCGATCTTGGCACTCAACGGTACAATGACGCTGAGCGGTGGCTGCAGTTCTTCTTTTGTGCATTTTCCTTCTTCTCTTGAGTCCAACTCCTTACTACTTCAACTTCTTTCATCCAATTCATGTTAATTCCTGCCAAAACTAGGAAAACCAAACATAATACCAATAACACCACCTTCAACTCTCTTATTCTCTAACTTAAGCAAAAAGCATGATTTCAAGCTAGTTTCTAAGTCATAAAGGGTGTTTTTAGTGTCAAAATTAAGTTAAAAATAACAGTATTCCAATCGTTATCACAACTCCAAATTTATAACTTTGCTTATCCTCAAGCAAACAAGATGTAACTCAATCTTCTACCAATCAACACAATGGTTCAACACATTCCAAAACCTTTCTTCTAAGACAAGTAACTACTCAAATAAGCTTATCAACAGATTTCAGTCAAGATGCACACATGCTTTGTTTCACAACAACTCATCATGGTGTCACACAATTACATAATCTCCAACAAATGCTATTTTCATGAATGATCAATTAACTAAGCACATATGTAATCATGAATTCATGGAGTCATTCCTCACCAGATAAAGTGTTTCACTCAATCACTCAGGTGTTTCTAGAGGTCACTCCTTCCCTCTACTATCCACATGTCACATAGAACAACATTGCCTTTCATTTACCACAATCAAACATACTCACACACACATGTCATCACAACGACTTTTCAAGGCTTATAACGCGGCTGGGCTAACAAGAAAAATTGGTTTTTCTATATCATAAACTCCTTGAGTTAAGAGAGTCATTCAAAAATTTATCATTCAAGCATAAACTCTCCTTAAACAACCAATCTCATTCATTCCCAACTTTCTCCTTTTTGCATTGAGCTTATCTTTCTTTCATTATATCTTTTCTATCGTTTTCTTTTCATGCTTTGCTTAACACTTTAGCTCAATGCTTATCTTTTCTTTTCAGTTTTCCCAACAACTACAAACTTGAAACTTTATCAATACCACACAATGATTCTCAACTTAACTCAAGGTAAAGATTTTCAAAAAGGGTTTTCATATTTTGTTTAAGGCTTAGGTTTAAAAAAGGTAGAACACATTGTGCTCTTTTGCATTGGGACGAAAATCATGCATTGGCTAAGAAAGGGCTAATAAAAAATGGCCTTGATCATATGACACGAGCATGCAATTCAGTAAATCACACTACAAGAAAAATTGAAATTATCTACAGCCAAAATCTGTCTATAAGGCCCAAAATTCGTATATAATACTTGGTTATATACAGATTATATACGGCCAAAAATCTGTATATAATACTATCGTAGATAGTTATATACGAAAATATCTGTATATAAGTTATATATGGAAATATCCATATATGAGTTATATACGGAAATATCCGTATATGAGTTATATACAGAAACGTCCGTATATGAGTTATATACGGAAACGTCCGTATATGAGTTATATACGGAAACGTCCGTATATGAGTTATATACGGAAACGTCCGTATATGAGTTATATGAGCATTCACAACTCATAAGCACAATTCATATGCAGAGCTGGATATTAAACATTATACATTGTCATATATAAGTAATAAAGTTTTGACATACACTTAATCCACATAAAATATTGTTTACATGAATGAAGTGCAAGATTTAAAGATTAAGTATCATAAACTTTTTCTAAATAAGTTCAACAATAATGAAAGCAACTTCTATAAAATGTTTAATGACGCATATGATCATTTCCATCTTCTGGTTGATCTAGTGGATGTTGGACTGGTGATTGCTATTTTGGAGCTTGCTGGTCTGGAGCTTAGTGGTCATTGGGTATTTCATTTTGAACTTGAGAATTTGGAGAGTTTAAAAATTGTTGTGCAGTTGTGGCTGCTGAAGGTGGAAGGAATGGGAGGAGGACACCAATAAAGCCCTGAACAATTTGAAGTTGTTGGCCATATTGTTGTAACTGCGATTTAAGATTATCAATTTCTTCTAAATTTGGTTGTTGAGTGGTGTTAAGTCCTTGGCAAGTGTACCAGATCGTTATCAAGTAATATAAAATGGGTAAGTCCAATTATCATTTCCCAAAGAACTCTTAGGCCTTAACTTTCATGTAAACCAATCACATAAAACTTGAGAAAAGAATTAAATTTTAGGTTTTGTATGCAAGACAAAAGTAAACATGCAAAATGCAGTGAATCAATTGGCTAAAAGAAACTATGAATGATTGGAGTTGTTAGGGTTTACAATTTCATCTTATCCACCCTCTTATATATACTTTTCTTATCTAATTTTCTTATTTATCATATTGTCATGCAAACTTTCTTGGTCTACCCTTAACCCAATTCCTTGGCGAAAAGAGCATGATAAACAAAAGCAAAATACAATTGGTCATCCTACCCCTATTCCTAGGCGGTATTAGCATAATCAAGGAATTCCCCCCAGTTCATGACAATACTGTACATTCCCGTATCAATAAAGACAAACAACATTTACCGAATGAGTTAAACGATAAAAGCATTAAGCAAAGGTAAGGAACCCAACAATTGATAAAGATAAGCATATGCAAGCATATAAAAAAGATAAGAATTTTGATATAAGAGAGTTTCAAAAGATTACATTGTTCCCCAACAACCTAGGGTTTAGTTCACCATAATCATGGTGAATCTAGATGAAATATAATGAAAGAATGGAAGAAATAACCCTAAACTTGGTAGATTGGAGCCTAAGCATCCAAGGAACCTCCTCCAAGGTGTGTGGAACAGCTCTGGACGTTTCTCTCTGCCAAAAGATTGAGTTTTGATTAGCACTGGGTTTATTTATAGACCAAAAAGATAACAGAAAGATTACAGAATCTGAGCTAATAAAAACAGACAACCGCTCAGGCACCTAAGTAAACCGCTCTACGGTTTCCCTTTAGCCGTTTGGACCACTCAGCGGTTAGTTTTACCGCTGAGCGGTTTGCCCCTAATCGTCCTGGACGCTCAGCGGTCCATTTTGATGCTCAACGGTCCCTTTGACTCTTCTTTTCATCCTTTTTCTTCATCTTTCACGAGTCTAAGTCCACCTTGATTTACTTCCTTCTTCAATTCTCATCAAAACCCTGCAAAACAATGTAAAAAGAAGCATAATATCTCTAAAACCAACTTTTGACTCTCTCATGATTCAACTAAGTGTTTTACTTGATTTTAAGCTCATTCTAAGCCATAAAGGATGTGTTTTGATATCAAATTTAAGTATGAAAATAACGGTTTTTAGACCGTTATCAAGTGGAAGAAGATGCTTGTGTCTGTCGGATGTAACTATTGACATAGTCATCTTGGGAACTGACATTTCCAATTCCATATACACGTTCCTTGTATCTTCCACCAGCAACATCTAACCAACATTGGTTTCTCAATCTCTCCTCCTCCGCAGGGTCTAGAGGACTACATGCTGAGGCACCAATAGATGTAGTCTCAAATATAATTTGAGAAAATTTTGCTTGAAATTGTTCCTATTAAAGGAATAATTATTATCAGTAAACGTAAGGTTTTCAAACTGACAATGTATAATGTGATAAAGTTAGTAGAAACTTACATGTACCTTTCATCCATAAAGTCCCCTGTTGATTGCCGAATATGTGTTTGTTGAAATATTTCATCAACATGCACAAACCGACCAAGCTCCTGTGACTGCAAGTAAAATTAGTTGTTAATAAATATTTGTAAAGTTTATGATTACAAATTTAAGAAATAAAATGTACAAGTTACATACCAAACGAATAGCATGCTCATTGATGGGTGTCGTAGCCCATGCAAATTTTAATGTGCATAAAGAATGCAGTATAGAGCTAGGAAGTGACTCCTAGGTCTTCTCTCAAGGACCAAATTGTAGTTCGAGAGTTAGGTCTAACACGTAGTGGGGGGGTTTGTGAAAGGTTTTGTGAATGCGGATGAATTAAATTTAAACACAGATGCAAACAGAAATGTGAAAACAGAAATATAAAACGGAATCAAATACAGAATAAAAACAGTTGGTCATTAACTCAATTACTATGCTTCCAATCACAGATTAACGACAAGTACACACTACTCTAATCCAAATCCAACACAAATCACCCAACTAAGTGAAGGTTAATTCAGTTTTCAAAACTGCAAACTAGGAGAATGCAATGCACAAATCTAATCAGTATTGCACCATAGAGTGTAATCAACTAAGCGAAGATTAAACATCGATTAGACAACTAAGCGTATACCTAATCGTAGGCACACAACAAATTAAATATTGAGCTAAATCAGAGTAGCAACATGGCAATTAAAGTGTAGAGTGTTGAGATTGTTGACAATACAAACTCTATATCAAACTCGTTTTTGATGATGACAACTCAGTGCTTAATAACAGTGCATATGTTCTAGTATTACATGTTCTTATTCTGTAAAGTTTGTCATATCTGTACATGTTTTGATTGAATTACATTGTATGTTCCTATGCTTGATTGAGTGTCATATTTGTGGAACATGCTTGTATTGAAATGTGAGATAAAATGCTTTTAATCATTACACATTTCTGAAAGAAAAGATCACATGCACCTTTTGAACTTATATGTGTTGTGACAAAGTTCTAGTCCAGTTGAATACACTGTTGATGGATTCGACTATGCTAAAATCTTTGTACAGATTTTGTGAACATGTGCTGTGTGAGATTTTAAGATGAAAAGAATTTCAAAGTGATTTTTCATGTGTCAGTCGACATTGTGATAAGCATATTCGACTGTGTTGTTGTTCTATTTGAAATTCTGTTAAGCCTACAAGCTCCAACGACTATATTTTCAAAAGTTAGTTAAAACTGTATGACTTGGTCAGTTGTAATAAATGAGTCTTAATTCCGTTGACTGAGGAGCCTTTATGTTGACTGTCTGTTATAACTGTTTTAATACAATCGACTCCATTAGTAGGCTATTCGACTATGAATCAATCTGATGAAACAGAAAACTATAAATAGACAGAACACATTGTTTTGTGACTTTTGTGATTTAACATTTTCACTTTCTTGTTTCAGATTGAATTCGTTAGAAGCTCCAAGAATTCTCCAAGAAGACAGTGGTGATCTTGCTTGAGAGAAATTCAGAAGGAGAAGTCATCGTTCTCACTGTTTGATCAATATCCACACAGAGAGGTGCTTCTGGGTTGATCCTGATAGGCTTGGCATCCTAAGACTGCTGGTTTTTGACTGAAGGCCTGGCAACCTGTGAAGTCTGCTGTGATAGGCTAGGCAACCTGTGAAGTCTATTGTGATAGGCTTGGCATCCTGTGAAGAGTGCTGCTAGTGACACGTTGAGGATTGTTCGACGTGGGTGCAGATTGCAGGAGAAGGGATTCTTGCTGCAATTCTGGTTTTGTGTGTGCAGCTATATTTGGTTTTGGGTTAGAGAGGAGATTTATATTTTTGCGTGGTGCTTCTATAATTTCCTTGTTGTAAAAACCGCAACCATTATAGTGCATTTTGCTTCCTGGGTTGGAAGGACACTGGATGTAGGCATTGTTGGCTGAACCAATATAAACATAGTGTTTCAATTTTCTGATCGCTACACTCTTTATTTTCCAGTCAACTATATCTGCTAGGCAGTCAACTGCGTTTTTCCGCTGCATTACATTTTCAATAACTTGCATTTCAAGGAAAGATCAAAAGCTTTGAATTTTTCATACCAAGATTGCGAAAAGATTTTAATTTTGAATCAACACCAATTCACCCCCCCCCCTCTTGGTGTAAAAAGAAGCCAACTTGTTTCATAACAATGGCCACCAGAGCTGGTTTTTATAAGATATTGGAAAATTCAATCGATTCTGTTTTTATTCTATTTAACTGTAAAACCTGGGGATGACTTCTGTTTCACATTCAAAAAAAGCTTATGATTTTAGAATTGATATTGCATCTGCTCCTTGTAACTTGAAGTTAAAATCTGTAACTGATGGATTCTTTGAAAGCTTTGAAACAGGTAACTTGGAATGCAAGATAACAAGTGATGAAGAATCATGTTCAAAAATGCAGAAGACAATCTTGTTAAGAAGCAAGTTTACAATGTTCTTGAGAAAGACGAATAATCAAGATAATTCTGCTGATGCCGAGAAAGCCAATGATGAAGAAGAACTGATCATGATGGCAAAATCCAGAATAGTCAAACCCGATCTGGAACAACATTTCAAAAGTCCTACATGGTATCTTGACAGCGGGTGTTCGAGACATATGACTGGAGATCCTACAAAGTTCTCAGAAATCTGATATAAAGTCGTTGGTCATGTCACATATGGTGATAACAACAAAGGAGGAATTATCGGTATAGGTAAAATAAAAACTCCTTCGTCTTATGAAATTAAAAATGTTTTGCTTGTTGAAGGGTTAAAGCACAATTTGCTCAACATCAGTCAGCTATACGACAAGGGATTGAAGATCACTTTTGAACTCAAATATTGTCTGATTAGAAATGGAACAACAAATGAGTTACTGCTTGTGGGAAAAAGCGTGAACAATATCTACTTAATCGACTTCACAGATAATGCATTCGAATCTGTTGTATGCCTGATGACCAAAAAAGAAGATGTACGGTTGTGGCATAAGAGATTAGCTCACATCAGTATGAGTCAATTAAATAAGCTTGTCTCTAAGAAGCTGGAAAATGGCTTGCCTAAGATTCAGTTCAAAACTGACAGGCTATGTCATGCTTGTCAAAAGGGAAAGTTAACCAAACAGTCATTCAAGAGTAAAAGTGAAATGTCAATAAAAAGACCTCTGCAGTTGCTTCACATGGATCTATTTGGACCATCCAGAACAAAGATTCTTGGAGGTAATTCATACGGGCTAGTTATTGTGGATGACTATTCAAGATAAAAATGATGTACTTAAAGTCTTCAAACAATTTACTACTGCCATTCAGAACAAAATGGATCTTAAGATCAAGGCTATCCGAAGTGACCTTGGAGGAGAATTTCAAAATAAGAATTTTGATGAATATTTGGCCGAAATGGGAATTACTCATAACTTCTCAACACCCAGAACACCACAGCAAAATGGAGTGGTGGAAAGGAAAAACAGAGCACTTGAAGAACTGGCAAGATCAATGCTGAATGATAGGGATATGCCAAAGTATTTCTGAGCAGACGTGGTGAACACTGTTGACAAATTGACAAGTGTACCAAATCGTACAAGTAATATAAATGGTAAGACCAAGTATCGTTTTTCCCAAGAGACTCGTATGACTTTCTCTTTCGTGTGAATTAAAATAATAAGACTTGAAAAATAAAATTTAATAAATTGGATTTGAGGATAAAAATATTAACATGGAATAATAAAGTTGATTCAATTGACAAACGAAAACAATGGATGGATGGATGTTGTTGGGTACTAACAATTTCATCTATTCCACTCTCTCTTACATACTACCCTTGACTATTAGATTGATTAATTGTTATGCGACTTTCTAAGCCTCCCCTTAACCTGATCCCTCGGCGAAAAGGGCCTAATATTAACTACTGGTTTGCTATCCCTAGCCTCCCCTAGTAATTAATACCGCGTTATAAACAAAACTTAGCGCAATTGATCGTCCTACCCCTATCCCTAGGTGGTATTGCAAAATCAAGAGATTACTCACCAGTTCATGTCATTATTCTACGTCCCTATATCAATAAAGACAAACATCAATATACCGAATGAGTTAAACGATAAAGGCCTTAAGCACAAATGATAACCCAACAATAATCAATCAAAACATATGGAGACCATATAAATAATCAATAGTTTCAATAAGAGAGAGTATCAAAAGATTACATTGTTTTCTCCAACAACAATAGGGTTTAGTTCACCATAGACATGGTGAAACTAGATGAAAAATGGAAGAAGAATGGAAAAGAAAAACCTAGAAAAGATGAAAAGGAGCCTAAGCATCCAAGAGATCCTCTCCAGAGAGCAAAATTAGGTCTGGCCGTTCTCCCTTATCAAAAGAATGACTCTTAATTCGTAATAGGGGTATTTATAGGTGAGGAGCGCGTAAAAAACAGGCCCAAGTCCAGCGTGCCACCGTCGGGCAGTTTAAGTGTGTCGTCCGGCGGTTTCCCATAACCTGCCGCCACCGCCTGGCGGCAATTGCCACCGCCCGACGGTTTCCCATATCCTGCTGCCATCGCCCGGCTGCAATCGCTGGCGCCAGGCGGTTTCCCTCAGTGTCAATTTCCATGCCTACTCCTCGTCCTGGACCGCCCAGCGGTTTAAGTGTGCCGTTGGGTGGTGCGTTGACTCTTCAAAACTTCATTTTTCTGCTCTTTTCTTGCGTCAACGACCTGTATCTTCAACTCCATTCTTACTTTTCTCAAATTAGCTACAAAAGAATGCAAAAGAAGCATAAAATCGCTAAAAACAACTTTTGACTCTCTCCAGACTCATTTATTGAGTTTTGCTTGATTCTGAGCTCATTCCAAGTAGTAAAGGGTGTAATTTGGTCCAAATTGACATATGAAAATAACTGTTTTTCAACCTTCATCAAACACAACTTGTTATGTACTAAATAGGACGATCATCAAGTCTATACTAAAACTGACACCATATGAATTGCTGAAAGCAAGAAAACCAAATATTTCCACTTGAGAATCTTTGGAAGCAAGTGTTTTGTATTGAATAATGGCAAAGAAAATCTTGGGAAATTTGATTCCAAAGCTGACGAAGCAATCTTTATAAGGTATTCTCTAAATAGCAAGGCATACCGAGTATATAATAAGAGAACTATGATTGTGGAGGAGTCAATTCATGTTGCATTTGATGAGTTTATCACGACTCCAAATCATTCTAAACAAGTCAGGAATTCTACTGAAGAAGATGAAAACACAGCAGATGAAGAACACCCTAAAGAAGCTACTGAGAAAGAAGATGAGGCAGAACAAGTCGAATCTCCTAAAGTTGAGTCGATTAAAACATGGAAAGTACCAATAAATGTTTCAATTGAGAATGTGATTGGTGACATGTCAAGAGGTGTATCCATAAGGAGACAACTGAACCAGTACTGCATGAACGTTTCCTTTGTGTCCAAAATTGAACCCAAGAAAGTTGAGGAAGCATTGAGTGATGAAAATTGGATGATTGCAATGCAAGAGAAACTGAATCAGTTCACAAGGAACAATGTATGGGAACTGGTACCTCGAAAACCTGATCTACAAGTAATTGGTACAAAATGGGTTTTCCGCAACAAGATGGATGATTCAGGTGAAATTATAAAGAATAAGGCAAGGTTAGTTGCAAAGGGCTACTGTCAAGAAGAAGGAATCGACTATGTTGAGACATATGCTCCGATAGAAAGATTAGAACTATCAGAATACTTCTAGCCATTGCGTCCACAATGAAATTCAAGCTCTATCAAATGGATGTAAAAAGTGCCTTCTTAAATGGATATATTAAGGAAGAAATATATGTTGAGCAGCCACCTGGTTTCGAAGACTAAGTGAATTTCTTGGTATGAAAGGTTAAGTGAATTTCTTGTAAAGAAAGGATACTTAAGAGGAAAAGTTGATTCCACCCTTTTCATCAAAAGCTCAAATAAGGATAAACTTTGTGTGCCAATTTATGTTGATGATATTATCTTTGGTTCCATTAATCCTATGTTGTGCAAAGAATTTTCAAAGGTTATGCAGGAAGAATTTGAGATGTCCATGATGGGAGAGCTGACATACATCCTTGGTCTGCAAGTGAAACAAACCAGAGATGGCATGTTCATTCATCAGTCAAAATACTATAATGATCTGTTGAAAAGATTTAAGATATTGGACTGCAAAGATGCTGCTACTCCAATGGCTACTAACTGCTACTTGGATCTAGACGAGACTGGTAAAAGGGTTGATCAAAAAATGTATCGAGGTATGATCGAATCATTACTTTATCTTACTGCCAGTAGGCCTGACACCATGCATAGAGTTTGTCTTTGTGCTAGATTTCAATCTGATCCTAAAGAATCACATCTCATAGCTATTAAAAGAATTTTAAAGTACCTTAAAGGTACTAAAAATCTTGGTCTATGGTATCCAAATGGAACAAATCTGTTTCTAAATGGGTATAGTGATTCAGATTTTGGTGGCTGTAAATTGGATAGGAAAAGTACTAGTGGAACATGTCATTTACTAGGTTCATCTTTAATATCTTGAAACTCGAAGAAACAAGCTTGTGTAGCTCTTTCCACCACAGAAGCTGAGTACATAGCGGCGGAAAGCTGTTGTGCACAGTCTCTTTGGATAAAGAGTCAATTTGAGGACTATTTTGATGGGTTGTCGCACCCCATGCAAAATTTAATGAGCATAAAAGAATGCAGTATAGCTAGGGAATGACCCCTAGGTCGTCTCTCAAGGACCAAATGTGGTTCGAGTCTTAGGTCTAACACGAAGTG
>NC_028357.1:10321814-10324347 GCF_000741045.1 Vigna radiata var. radiata | reverse complement strand
GGACAATTAAGCACAATTCCCTGATTAATTCTAGCACAATAAACTAAGTAAAGTCGAGAAAATAGCGACTCATCAAAATAGACCACACTTAGTCTTTTGCACTCCTGGGCAAAACCAAGAGGAAAAACAGGGAACAGTTCAACGGACATCAGGGAATTGACACAGACTCAGCAGACAGAATTACAGTCCTCAAGAAATCTGGACAAAGAAAGGAGGTAGACAACATCCAACTCAGAATCAAAGAAAACAGATACTCAGAGAAATCATCTAAGCAATTCAAAGCATGACAAAATGATCAATCCGCTCAAGAGGTGAATCAAAAGCAACAGAACCTCACAGATGCACACTATTAGTGTTTCTCTCAAGTGTCTAGGATAAACAATGTCAACTCAATGCACTCAAGAAAGCAAACACAAACAGACTTGGCAAGCCTCTAATATCAACACTCAAAACATATATGCATGTTCGAATCGAAAGGTCTTTTATGGATGCAATTGGCCAAGGAAAAGGGAGGATATAATATGGATGAGAAGCTATAAACCAAAAGAAATAGAGGAGCAATGGGGAACAAGTGTAAACACAGTCAAACACACCCAAACCTCTAATTCAGTCCTCTTTTTGACTTCATTATTCACAATACTTTTTTTATTTTTCTCAATTTTCTCAATTTTTTTTTTAATCTTGTCTCTTTTCTTTTCTCTCTTTTCATAACACAACTTCAAGAGACAAGACACACACACACATACACACACACACACACACACACACACACACACATATATATATATATATATATATATATATAAACAAAACAAGAAGAGGAACCAACTAGCCAATTCATCAAAATCCCCCAAGGAGACCACACTTATTCCCAATACAATTCCAAAGATCCAAAATTCCCTAAGGTTAAGGTAATCATGGTTTTTCACTTAGGGTTAGTGTATAAGCTTAAAAACAAAGAAATGGGGAAAGTAAAGGCTCAAAGGGGCTATCAAAGTATCACAATAAGGTAGGCTCATCTGGCTAGAGAGGCTCAACAACAAAACTGCCTTTATCACTTTCAAACATGCATATCAATCAAGAACTATCAACAAGAGTCAAGCCAAGGCATATGTGCAAGCAATCAAGAGACATATCACATACAAGAAAGAATATCAAGTGGCTTAAATCTTACACAGGGTATTTCTGTCACAATCAAATCAACCTCTCAAACATCATAATCATCTTCCAATCAAAGAAAAGCAAGGATGCAAACCAATCAGAGTATCAATGAAGTGAAAGACAAGTCTACAACCTAAACCAAGTCCAGAAATCAAGAGAAACATGCAAAAATGTACACAAGACACAACAAAAGCTACCTAGAAAACAAAAAAAAATTAACGTAGAAAACATAAATTAATCAAAGAAAAATCAGAATCTCCCCCAATAGACCACACTTAAACTACACAGTGTCCTCAATGTGTCAGAAGCATAAGATCACAATCATAATAGTCAACAGATCAAGGACAAGGGCAATAAAAGCGGGAAAGGAGGAGAAGGGAAAGAGGAAACTCCCCTGATCATGGTGGCAGTTGCCAATTTTGGACTTTCAGGGAGAGGTCTTCCACCATTGGATTCAGCAAGGAAGTCTTGAGGAAGAACTGCTTCATCCTCCAGATTTGATCAAGCAGGGAGATGTCCTCCACAGCTGGATCTAAGAAGCAGTGATTGTTGATGAGTGGGTTCAGCTGGTGCCTAATAATCTTCAAACTGTCGTGTATGCTAGCACCCTTGTCTTCCAACATGGGTATGTGTTGATCAAATGCATGTGTACCTCCTGCAACATGGTTAGTGCAATGTGGTTCCAAAGAAATAATATGCAGAGGTATAACACCCAATCCCAGTGTAAGAGGCTGAACCTCAGATATACCCTCAGAACATGAATCAATCTCAAATGTAGAAACAATATCAACAGCATGCTCAGATTCAGGTTCAGTGCATGGAGAACAAACATTTAGATGTGATAGCAAAAGGTGGTTCTCATCATGCAAGGAGGGAGACTTAAAAATAGGCTCATCAACAACATAATCACAAACATACCTATCAATAGCATAATCATCAACAACTAAATCAATCATAGGTATGCTTACCTCCACTTCCCTGAAGATTGGTAGAGTGGTGGAAGGTGAAGTTGGTCTACCTATCTCAAAAGTGTTGCTAATATCTGCCTGGTCCTCCAATTCTTCATCAGTCTCCTCAGGTGCAAGAGTAGGGACATAGGAGGGTGGGAAAGTAGGTGGCACAATAGTTAGCTCATGACTCTGCTCCCCATCTCCTATGTGGATGGCACCAACATCATCTGGAAGCTGAACAATCTGGAATGATGATTCCTCTGAAATTTGAGACTGTTCCTCGATGAGTTGAGTAGCCATCTACCCCATCTGATCAGTCAAACTCTGAAGGGAAGTTAATTCCTGCTGAAACTCCATGTTCAGTTGCTGGAACTGAATGTTCTGAATAGTCATCTGCTCCAATAACTCCTTCAATGTAGGCT
>NC_028357.1:10317357-10318734 GCF_000741045.1 Vigna radiata var. radiata | reverse complement strand
GGAAAATACCGGACAATTAAGCACAATTCCCTGATTAATTCTAGCACAATAAACTAAGTAAAGTCGAGAAAATAGCGACTCATCACTATGGCATTAGGATAGACAACATTCCTTTGAAATGTGATAGTACTAGTGCTATAAATATGACTAAGAATCCAATCCTGCACTAAAAAACTAAGCATATTGAAATAAGACATCATTTCATTAGAGATCACATAAACAAGGGAGAAATCAAAATTGAATATGTTGATACACTACATCAGTGGGCTGATATCTTTACAAAACCTCTGAACAAAGAAAGGTTTTTTACGATTCGAAATGAACTAGGAATTCTAAATGATAAACCTTTGTAAAATGATCTATTCAACTTTGTTCTGATTGATGTCAACTGTGCTTGAACTGTCATGCATCTACATACATTGACTTCTGTTTTGATGTTATTTTTCTTGCTTAACCACTATGCTTGATTTGGAAAAGGCTTTTGAAAGGTTTTACAGGAAGGACATTGCTTTGAAGATTTACATTTGGAGTTCAACAACTACAAAGCAATGCATTCAACTGATGATGTAATGCATTCGACTACGTCTATATGGGTTAACAATTCCAGATTTGGAATTTGATTCTATCTTTTCTATTTGATTAAATCATCTTTATTCTGCTATTATCTCTGATCTTATCATGTTTAAAATTCAAATTGAGATAATATTATGAGATTGTTGATATTTGTATCATTACATATAAATGTGGTTTGATAGTTTGACTATGATACAAATTTTTGCTTAATATGTTGTTTACACTGTGATACTCTGCATTGTGCAATCAAACTATTTTTGAAAATCATGCATAATGACAGGGGGAGTATCACTGCATTACACATTGTTTCATCACACATCTATATTCCAAGGGGAGTTTACATTGTTTTGTGATGAACTTGCGATTTTGAGAGCATCTTTGTACTTCATACATTGCATATCTTATTGATGCATCTCTGTGTCTTTTTCAAAACTGCATAAATATCTGAGCATTCCTTTTTTGTTAATGCACAAAGGGGGAGAGTATTACATGAATGTATGAGAGCAAGTCTATATGGGGAGAATTGTTGCATCATACTTTATCTGTTTGATATTTTTGCTGAATATGTGGAACTGTACAAACATGGTTGAGTTATTAATCATGGTTATGCATCATCGAAAAATGGGGAGATTGTTGAGATTGTTGACAACACAAACTTTATATCAAACCGATTTTTGATGATGACAACTCAGTGCTTAATAACAGTGCATATGTTCCAGTATTACATGTTCTTATTTTGTAAAGTTTGTCATATCTGTTGAACATGTTTTGATTGAATTACATTGTATGTTCCTATGCTTGATT
>NC_028357.1:10310515-10312305 GCF_000741045.1 Vigna radiata var. radiata | reverse complement strand
ATTAATAATCAAAGCATATGGAAACCATATAAATAAACAAGAGTTTCAATAAAAGAGAGTATCAAAAGATTACATTGTTTNCCCCAACAACAATAGGGTTTAGTTCACCANTGTCATGGTGAATCTAGATGAAAAGTGGATGAAGAATGGAAAAGCAAACCCTAGATAAGATGAAAAGGAGCCTAAGCATCCAAGAGATCCTCTCCAGAGAGTAAATTTAGGTCTGGCCGCCCCCTTCTATCAAAAGAATGCCTCTAAACTCGCAATAAGGCTATTTATAAGTGAGGAGCGCAACAGAAAACAGGCCCAAGCCCAGCAAACAACCGCCCGACGCCACACTTGTTTCGCCCGGCGGTTTCCCTCAAATCGCACTACCGCCCGGCGGCAGGGGTCTCCGCCCGGCGGTTTGCTTCTAATCGCAAATCCGCCCAGCGCCCACGCCGGGTGCCTTGTCCTCGCCCTGGACCGCCCGGCGGTGTAATTTGTCGCCGGGTAGTACGTCGACTCTTCAATTATTCAATTTTCTTCTCTTTTCTTGAGTCTACTACCTTCATCTTCAACACCATTCTTCACTTTCTCAAAAGTGCTACAAAACAATGCAAAACAAGCATAATATCGCTAAAAATAGCTTTTGACTCTCTACAGACTCATTTATTGAGTTTTGCTTGATTCTAAGCTCATTCTAAATAGTAAAGGGAGTAATTTGGTCTAAAATGACATATGAAAATAACTGTTTTTCAACCTTCATCACCACCCCAAACTTAGAACTTTGCTTGTCCTCAAGCAAACAAAACAAAACAGTAAACAAAACATGGCTTGGCTTTTATACATTTTCATCCAATAATTCAACACTCCTAAAGTACATGACAAACACTACTCAATTTCAAATCTTTAGTGAAATCAAATTAAGATGCATGCATGCTTTCAATCCAGAGATGGCACAACAGATGTTACACATTATGAATGACCAATCCACTAAGCAAAAATGCACTCATGAAAATTAATAATTCATACCAAGCAAGTGTTTCACTCAATCACTTAAGTGTTTAAGGTGACACTCCTACTCTTCATCATTCACAAGTCACAAGAAATAAAATTTTCATTCATCTCAAACAATCAACATCTTTACATGCAAATTTCATCAAAAGGACTTTTCCAAGGCTTGTAATGAGGTTCGGATAACAAGAAAAATTGGTTTTTCTGGAAAACAAAATCCTTGAGTTAAGAGAGCTATCATAATATTTAACATTTAAGCACAACTCTCTTTCTCACCAAACTCTCTCATTCCCAACTTTTTCCCTTTTTCTTTTCATTGAGTTCATCTTCATGCTTTTTCTTATTTTTTTTCTTTTTCACATGCATTTTTCTTTTTCAACAATTGAGCTCAATGCTTCTTAAAAGCTTTCCAATTTCCCCCATGCAACCCCAAACTTGAACCTTTTCATCACATACAGTTAAGCTCATCTCAACTCAAGGTAAAGAATTTTAAGACAATGGTTCATATCCTGTTTAAGGCTAAGGTTCAAAAAGGGTATAATATTTTAAGCTCTGTGGGTGAAAATTTGGCTAGAGAAGGGCTTTAAAAAAAATGGCCTTGATCATATGACATTCACATGCAATTCAATAAATCATCAAGATTAGGGCAATATCATTCATGCTTTCATATGAACAATTCATATAATCATAAAAACTCTGGAGCTCAATACCTCACACTACATGCTTTCTCACACAACATTTATTCATACATCCTGCTTAGCATCATAACCACAATCATAAGTTATCACACATCT
>NC_028357.1:10302125-10306590 GCF_000741045.1 Vigna radiata var. radiata | reverse complement strand
TCCAACAGATGTTTTATTCATGAATGATCAATCTACCAAGCATAGATGTAAACATGGATTTCAACAATTCTCACCAAGCAAGTGTTTCACTCAATCACTCAAGTGTTTGGAAGGATACTCCACTCTCAACTATTCACATGTCACATAAAACAAAATTGTCCTTCATCTAAAACAATCAACATTCTCACATGCATTAATTAATTATTTATGTACAAGTTGTTTCAAATTAATTTGTCTCACTTCTTTGTCATTTTAGTGTAATATTCAAGCTAATTCATTCGAATGTGCCTACTACACCATGTATTATATGAAAGCCATTAGTTTGGCAGGTATTGTTGAGACTTAAACAAAAGATAACACCTTCTAAGATAAAGTAAAGGGTATTTTACTTTTATGAGTATTGCATAATAACATAAGCGAAATGTTTTTTACTGGAAACTACGCCGTTAATTATTTAGACGTTGACGGTAAAAATGATCAAATGGAACAAATTTTACAAAATAGAGAACTACTTTGAACTCTGAAAAAACTCGTGGACCACTTTAAAAAAAATTGACGAATATAGAAACAAAATAGGTATTATTATTATTATTATCATTATTATTATTATTATTATCATTATTATTATTATTATTATCATTATTATTATTATTATTATCATTATTATTATTATTATTATTATTATTATTATATACATATAATATTACATTAATAAATAATAATCTTAAGAAAATACTAATTTTTATTTTAAGGACAAAATGATAATCTTATATTTTAATCTATTAAAACTTTTCTTTTATTTATCATATCAATGGAATCACTTATAAACTTCACTACAAATCCATTTACTTTTATTTCCAAATCCTTCTGATTTTGTTCGTTTGTGCGGATGATATTGTTCACGTATATTAGCGAAGACAAAATTGTAAGATAAATCATGTTCATTTGTGATGTTTTAAAAGCGAGGGACAACGAAGATTTGAGTGATTGTTGAGAGTTGGAATCTTGGCACTTTGCTCGTATTTGTAAGGATTTAATAACAAATGTCCATATAGCTGTTGTATAATTATCATGTACAACAAAGATGAAGGCGTTGTACGTGGAGGTTGTTGGTGGAACCATTGTAGTCAGAATCGATTCCAGAGACGATGTATCTGATTCCACACCACGAGCAATACACACTTGGAGTTGTGTTCGATTCCACGCCACGCCAGAATACACACGTAGTCGGTTCCAGTTTTGGAGTAATTGATTCCACCTTCTCTGTATTTTGTTACATGACCTTGAGAAGCTTGTTAATGGCCTTTGAAACCTTAATTATTTTAATGAATATAATTTTGCTTTACTTAAATACAAATTTATTTCATTTTTATAATTAAGTTTAACTTTTTTTTATCTACTTCTAATACTTTTTTACCAATATTATTTTATATTACTTTTTCCACTTAAAAACGTTTTAGTAATTTTTAACTTTTATCAATTAAAATATTTTTTTAATCTATCACATTAGTTAAATCATATGCAAATTTATTTTTAAATTCAATCTCCAAATTTCTTAAAAAAAATAACACAATTTATTCTCAAATTCCCTCAAATCTATCAACTTCCTCTCCTTCAAATCCATTCAAATAATGTTAGAAGTGGATTTTAAGCCTAACTCAACCCCACAAAACCGGCTTGTAAGGTGAGGTTTGCACCTCACTTATATATTATAATTTGGCCTTATCTCTAGTCGATGTGGAACTTCCAACACACCCCCTTCACGCCGAGGTATAGACATCTCGTGCGTGATAGTAGAAATTGGGTGGTCCAATACTGGCCCGATAACGGGTGGAATAGAAAGAGAAATGCCGACTTATTGCTAGGATAGGCTTTAACCATGGCTCTGATACCATGTTAGAAAGTGGGTTTTTAAGCCTAACTATTGGAATTATTTTATTCTCTGTTCATATCTGTGCATTTATGTTCATATATTTTTATACTTATATTCCTTTTTTATATTGCTCTGATACCATGTTAGAAGTTTGTAAGGTGAGGTTTGCACCTCACTTATATATTATAACTTGGCCTTATCTCTAGTCGATGTGGGACTTCCAACACACCCCCTTCACGCCGAGGTATAGACATCTCGTGTGTGATAGTAGAAATTGGGTGGTCTAATAGCGGCCCGACAACGGGTGGAATAGAAAGAAAAATGCCCACTTAGAACTCGTTAGGATAGGTTTTAACCATGGCTCTGATACCATGTTAGAAGTGGGTTCTAGGTGCAGACCTCACCTTACAAGCCGGTTTTGTAGGGTTGAGTTAGGCCTAAACTCACTTTCTAACATGGTATCAGAACCATGGTTAAAGTCTATCCTAGCGAGTTCTAAGTGGGCATTTCTGTTTCTATTCCACCCGTTGTCGGGCCGCTATTGGACCACCCAATTTCTACTATCACACACGAGATGTCTATACCTCGGCGTGAAGGGGGTGTGTTGGAAGTCCCACAACGACTAGAGATAAGACCAAATTATAATATATAAGTGAGGTGCAAACCTCACCTTACAAGCCAGTTTTGTGAGGTTGAGTTAGGCCTAAAACCCACTTTCTAACAAATAAACACACCATTAAAAAAAATAACAAATTTTATCTCTAAATTTTCTCAAATTCATTCTTTCTCTTTCAAATTTATTTTTAAAATAAAGCTACCCCAAACAGTTGACCAGATATTATTGGAGTTTGTTAGAAAGTTAGACAATTATGAAGTTGGTTTTTTAGAGTACAGTAGTTGCTGTGAAATAAAGGAAAATAAAATGATAGAGAAATATTATTCTGTAATTTTATTTTGATAGCGAAATGTTTTTCTTTACGACTTTTTTTTGTGTTATTTATAGCATCAATTCTTCTTTTGCTGGTTGAGGACTCAAAAAGTCATGTCACACACAAAAAAAACAAACTACCCAACTCAATTAAAAAATGTATAAAATATTTGTCAATTTTATTAATAAATAATATTTTTTTTAATATTTGCAATAATAATCTTTATAGGAGTAAGTGTTGGAATATTTTTTTGAAGTAATTTTCTGCATGTCATAAAAGAAAGGAGTATCAAACAAAAGAAAGGAAGTATTTTTAAAATAAAATATCTACTTTATTCGTGACTATGAAATTGAAATAAAAATGTTCTTAGATTCAAAGGTGAGAAATTGATGGGTTGATGGTCCTTCTGCAGAAACTTGCTCAACCACGTGGAGACAAGTCTTCGGTGCTATTTCAATTCTCTTTAGAAATAAAAACAAGACTTGTCATGTGACTTTCCTTGTCAACCATTCACACAATTATAAGATTATTAAAAATATTAATAAAATTATTTACACTTAGTTTTATATAAAGAAAATTCAGGTATATCTTTAAATCTTAATCAATAATATAATTGATTTAAATAATATGTTAATTATTATTTATCATATAAATAGTTATTGTGAAATATAATTTTACTAAAAAATAGTAATTTTTAATTTTGATAATTTTAGAAATTGAAAGCTTAAAAGCAAATTGAGTGAATATCCATAGCACTAGTTGTGGTAGTTGCAATAGCTTTTGTTAAGTGGGTGTATCACATTGATGAAGAGAAGGGAGAGTACTGCACAATTTCTGTCAATGTTTGATCTCATTCATGACTTGGCCAATATATAGAGCGTCTGTTATACAAACTATTCAAGTCAGATATGCATGTTCAAAAGTTTTTTTTCTTTTTTTTTTCAAGATTAAATACAATTTTCATCTATGTATTTTGCTTTATCCATAATTTTCTTATTTTAAAATAGATATATTTAATTTTTATTATAAAAAAGCATGATTTTGTGTCATGCTTAATTTTATCCACATTTATTTCGTACATTTTTAAAAAACTAAATCGTTTTATATCACCTTTTACATTAATATGTTAGGATTACTGTTTAATTCAATTAAGCAAAGACAATTAAAATTTCGAGGATTATAAAAATTACAGATATTTTTAAATAAAACTCAATAGTGTCGGTATTCAACTAAGAAACTATAGATAAAGATTAAAAAAAAATATTTAAGTTTTTTTTAGTTAGGAGTATAATTTAAAATTTTTCTATAAAAGAATATTAAAATAAATAAATTTCTTTATAAATTAAAGTATATTTTATCTAATGATAAATTAATTCAAACTAGTTTATAAATTTCCCATGTATCATCCCATTTAAAATAGTATAAATATTATACGGAAGTGTTGACGGATTGGCAAGCGTATCAAATCGTATCAAGTAATAATAAATGGTAAGACCAAGTATCATTTTTTCAAGGAGACTCGAAAGGCTTTATCGTTCGCGTGAATTAAAATAATAAGACTTGAAAATAAAAATTAATTGGTTGAGTATTAAAATAAAATATGAACATGCGAAAAAGATTGATTCAAATGACAAGAAGAAAACAATGGATGAATGGAGTTGTT
>NC_028357.1:10271365-10301885 GCF_000741045.1 Vigna radiata var. radiata | reverse complement strand
GTCCTACCCCTATCCCTAGGTGGTATTGCAAAATCAAGGAATTACTCACCAGTTCATGACATTACTGTACGTCCCCGTATCAATAAAGACAAACATCAGTTATCGAATGAGTTAAACGATAAAGGCATTAAGCACAGATGAGAACCCAACAATTAATAATCAAAACATATGGAAACCATATAAATAATTAAGAGTTTCAATAAAAGAGAGTATCAAAAGATTACACTGTTTCCCCCCAACAACAATAGGGTTTAGTTCACCATTTTCATGGTGAATCTAGATGAAAAATGGAAGAAGAATGGAAGAACAAACCCTAGAAAAGATGAAAAGGAGCCTAAGCATCCAAGAGATCCTCTCTAGAGAGTCAAATTAGGTCTGGCCGCCCCTTTCTGTCAAAAGAAGGCACCTAAACTCGCAATAGGGCTATATATAGGTGAGGAGTGCAACAGAAAACAGGCCCAAGCCCAGCAGACCACCGCCCGACGGAACAAGTGTGGCGCCCGGCGGTTGCCCACAAATCGCAAAACCGTTCGGCGGTAGGGTCTACCGCCCGGCGGTTTCCCTCAAAACCGCCCAGCGCCAACGCCAGGTGCTGCTCCTCGCCCTGGACCACCCGACGGTGTAAGTTGCCGCCGGGCGGTGCGTCGACTCTTCAAATCTTCAATTTTTCTTGTCTTTTCTTGAGTCTACGACCTTTATCTTCAACCCCATTCTTTACTCTCTCAGAAATGCTACAAAACAATGCAAAACAAGCATAATATCGCTAAAAACAGCTTTTGACTCTCTACAGACTCATTTATTGAGTTTTGCTTGATTTAAGCTCATTCCAAGTAGTAAAGGGTGTAATTTGGTCTAAAATGACATATGAAAATAACTGTTTTTCAACCTTCATCAGGAAGCTATCACAGAATCAATACAATAGAACAATTATCAAATAAAAGTTATAAAAGTTTCATTACCGTCATCTAAACAGAACCATAAATCAAATTTCATATACAAGTTATTAACCCCCAAAAGCTATGTACCAAAAGGATTCTTTAATACAACCAAAAAGAAAAACATAAATGTACTATAATATTTAGACATCAGTTGTATCTTCCTCCAAAGCTTACTCTACAAAGACATTATCATCATCTGCTCACACTTACTAGATGATCATTACTAAAGAAAATCAATACATATGAACAATCAACAAAGAACAAGAAAGAAGGTTAAACTAATGATAAAAAGAATAAACAATTATTGCACATTAAGATTTCATTATACATTTTATTTCAGCCAAAATATGTCATTGACCTAGATAAAACTATCAAGATAGAAGTATTGATGTCAGACTATGGCAAGAAACCCAAACTCACTCTCCCAACTCCAAAAACAGGATGCCCAACGAGCGACCTTCACTCGCCCAATGAAAGCAGAAACAATGAGTTCCACTAGCCCAGTAAGTTGGCTCGTTTAGCCATTAAAACACACTTCCAAAACATTTTATTACTCGCCCAACGAGTCACTAGCTCGCCCAGCCACTCTGCATAACACTAACTCTATACAATTTGTACCCTCCCATCCTATCATGACCTATCTTATGAAATTCTACAATCTTCTATCACTTCCATTTGATGTTCTAAACCACCATTGAGTTGTCTAAGAGTATGCACTCCAGCTACAACCAAGTTTAAACTCGTTATAGATGAATCCGATTCATTTAAACTAAAACTCCCTTTCATAGACCTTAATTCATTTCCACCTTTTATAATGCATAATTTAGCAACTTAGGGGGTTGAACAAGTCCAAAATGATTCAAGGGCTATCCCCAAACACTCCATTTCGTCTCAAACAATCTAAAACAAAATGTCACTATCCAACACCTTTATAAATGCGCTAAAATTCATTTAAAACCCAACCTATTGTCTTCCATCCACTTCTAGACCAATCTTCTACTAATTCACCATCCAACAAGTTTAAATAGGTACATAATAGTTCCTAAAATACCATATCTCCATTTAGACCATTATATATAAAATTCACCTATTAAGACCTCCATTTTAGACCAAAATTGACTTACAATCAAGCTTAACTTTTTCTTCCCAACATCTCAATCAAATAGCATCACTAACTTCATAATTATAGAAAATTGACAATCAAGATCAATTCCAAACAAATTCATCACAATTTAAAACATTTATCACAGTACCAGGCATCAATTAAATACTTTAAAATCATTTAAATCACAATTTATACTATTGCAGATAAAATTTCAACATTTCAACCAAATTCAACATAACCTGAATGAAATCATCAATTAAAAGAACATCAAGAAAGGTCACTAGCTTCCCTTACCTTAATAGAAACCGTACCAAGCTCTAAACACGCACAGTCATTGCTTCAAGCATAAGGCGTGAAGACCTAGAATATGGTATTTCATAAGTGGTAGTGAGTTAAAAATAATGAGACTATATTATTTTAATATTAAAAGGTTTTAATATAAAAGGAATGGTTATAAACAAGTTTCATTATTTTAAAACACATTATCTCTCTAGAAACCACTTTTCTAGAGTCATTTGCTTTCTCTCTAAGGGTTCTTACACCCTGTTCATCTATTTGAAGATCGGAGACCACTTGTGTGATCCTTGCGGTGAGGTCTTCAAATCTACCCGATTAGTTTCTCAAATAGAGTAAGTCAGTTTTCTACTCTTTTTCTAGTTTCACATTCTTCAATGCATATGAAGTTTCTCCTTGTTGCATGTACGGTTTGAAATTTCTCTTAGGTTCTCTACTGATCAGTGGTTCTAATAATATACCCTGATCATGTTTCCGTTGTCTATAGGTTTTGTTAGGTCTCTTTGAGCTGAGGGAGCAAAGTCGTGTTGTCATGAGATAGTTGGAGTTTCTAAGAGCTAAAGGAATATAAATACCTTGTTTTTAAGTTTTAATTATGTTGATAATATGAGTTGATATCATTAATTGAATTAATGGATTTAGCTTGTTGAATTTATGTTGTATCATGATATGATTGTCTGAATATGATTATAAAATGCTTTGTTTGATGTTAAAAGAGATTTGTTGAAGTTGATTGTTGCATGTGCATATTTTGATTGCTTGAAATGGTGAAGTGGATGTTGTATTTGGTTGGAGAAATTTTGTTGAACCTTAAGGTAGAGATATGAGAGTCTTTGCATGTTTTTGGTCCAAATTTAGGGTTTTAATATGTGAATTTCTATGGGAATGGTTTTGGAGAGAAACCTGATGTTTGGGGTTGATGTTTAGTCCATTTAGGACTTGTTGGAGTGTTAAAAACCAGTAAAATATAGTGTGTTATGCAACAGAGGAGTTTTATGTGCAATTTAGGGGTTTAACTAGTGAGATTGCAAATTAGAAGGTCTGGGCTAAAGGTGAGGGTTTGTAATATGTTTTTGAGTCTATTAGAACTTGTTCGAGCTGTTAGTTGCAAAAATTGGGTGTTGGAAGGTATAAAATTGAGTTTGGTATGGTTTAAGGTGTTAAGTTTGGTTGAAGTAGTCTTTTTGAGTTAGGGATCAATTATCTAATGTTTTAGGGTGTTTAGAAGGTCCTAGGAACCTTTCAAAGTGGTTGGAGAAGTGTGCAAAGTGGTCTAAAAAGGGTAAGTTTCTATTGATAGTGCCTAAGCGTCCAAACCAAGCGTTGAGCACCACCATTCCAATGGCTCTGGTGTAGAAGGGTAGCTTTTGGGCGTTGAGCGCTACCACACAAGTTTTGGTTTCTTTTTCAAGTTTTGGAAATACCAAATTCGGGGTTTCGGGTATCAGTTTTGGACGTTCTTCAGGTTGTTTTGGACCCTTTTGGAGTTGTTGGTGAGAGTTTTAAAGTTGTTTTCCTTGCCTAAGTGTGAGTTTAAAGGGGTTTTGTGTTCTTTAGTAGTTTTTCTTGGATTGTTCTTGTGTACTAATGCATATGGAATGGTTTCATGTGATTTTTGATGACTTATTGGGTTGTTTGTGGTCCTTTGAAGTATAATCAGTGTTATATATGTTTGTATGCAATGTTTGTGTGAAGTATATGTATATGAATATGATTATGTACGAGTTGTGATGGTGATGTTCAAGTAATATGTGAGGTATGAATTTCAAGTATCATGTGAGAAAGGAATTCCAAGGAGGAATATCCTAAGTTGGTTATATTGTGTTATGTATTGAAGTAGGGGCTCCTGGATTGGGGAATTATCTTGACATTCTCAATAACCTTATCTCATGTAGAGATAGGTGATTATGTCATGGTGTATGGTATTATTTGTGGTGGCAATAAATGTTAGTCTATGATCACTGGTTACAAGGAGGAATATCCTAAGTTAGTCTATGATCATTGGTTAAGGTCATAAATGTTTAACAAATTAACCTTGGTGTATGGCATTATTGGTGGTGGTTGAGGATGTGGTTATTAATATTTCTGAGCAGGTTACTCCACCATACACGGGTGCAGGTTCCCCATGAGTCTGACATAAATGCATCTATCTGGATAGTTTGGGATTTTCACGGTTTATAGGAATTATTTTACGTGTTGTTTGATTTATAATATGGATGTTTATTATTATTGTTTTAAAATTGTATGCATGTTCTTTTGGTATTTAGCTTACCCTTGCTTTTTGTGTTATCTATCTTTATGTATGTTTCTCTTTTGCAATGATCGCCTTAAATGGTGTGAGCTTATTAGGAAGGTGTCTCTTCGGTCTCTTCAACAAGAGGTTCAGAGTGAAACAACAACATAGGTAAAGTATGGTTCTTCAATTGTAACGTTTTCTTCATCAGAAGTTTGTAGTTCCTGATAATTTATCATCTATGTAATGTTTTATTTTAGTAGTTTTATACTACTAAAATAAGATGTTACATAAGGAACTCTAGAAATGTCTAGAAGTCATCGAATTGTGATTAATTTAAGTCCTTAGGACCTCAGATTAACAAAGAACCAGGAAAAGAACACAAATGACACTTGTGAAGAAATTTCTAAGCATGTTCTTAGACTAAGTGTGAAAGGAAAAAAGGAACCGAAAATTACTTGCTCTATAAGAAAATATTATCAGAGGATAATGGAGATTACACTATTGTGATCTCCTAGACGCTTTATGATTGTCAAATAGATGATAAAGGAATAAGAAATCTTAGAGAGAAGAAAAAATAAACTCACATAAAGAATTCTAAAAAGATGATTAGTGTTTTGGATGAAATGAATTTATAAAAATTTATTTATATTATGTAATTATTTTAACTTTAAAATATTTGGTCTCATTATTTTAAAATACTTATCAACTCTAATACTTTATTTTCTAAATTTTTACCTAATTTAAGAATTAATAATAACATAAATACAAGTTACTTTTCCAACTTTCTAAAGTATATTTCAAAGATAAAACCATGAAAAAATTTTCAAACTTCAAAACAAACATTATTTCATATATGTTGATTAATTTTATAGATATTATTTTAAAATACTACTTGAGATTGAGATTGAGGTCGGAAAAATATACTTTAAACGAAAATTTTAAAAAGTTAAACTAAATTTTTTTATAAACTATTTTATAAATTAAACTAAAAACTCACTTTCTTTTGATAAAATTTGTATATAGATATTGTAAGTGTACGTTCTAGATCATCTTTATATTCGGCCTATCAAGTGAATATATCTTTCATTAATTTATTTTTAAAATCATTACTGAATAATAATTTCAGAAAATAAAATAAAAACTGAAATTATTCTTGAGAAATTAATCTTTGCTAAAACTTATAGTGATAAGTTTTTTAGTTCATGATTATTTTCTTGTCTCTCCCTTAGATAACCTAAAATATGGGGTGATAATTAATACTTAAGGTTGATTATATTCAAACCTAAAAATACTCCATCTAGACCAACTGAACACTTTAATATCTTACTCTATTTTCCACCATACTTTATCTTTTCAAAACCTTCACTTGCATTTCAATTGTCATCTCTTCCCCAAAAATTTTCATTTCATTCTTCTTTTTCTTTTGCACTTTCTTCTATCTCTTTCTCCCATATTAAACAAAAAAGTAAGAACGCTTTTAATGAGAAAAGGAGGCAAGTGAGGTGAGGGTGCAAAATGTTAAAATATTTCACATTCACAATACATGTTCATTAAATTCATGAAAAAGAAATTGCCATTTTATTTCGGAAGTATGACTTTGTATCCTTTTTTTTTTTAAAAAAAAAATATGAGATGACAACAAACGTTTCTTATATAAGAAAAGCTATTTGCAATATCAGAAAAATATGAGATTAACAAACGTTATAACATTAGTTAGAATTACTTTTCTGTACAAATTGCAAGTAAAGTTTATACTGTCTGTGCCAAAATTACTCTGTGATTGTAACGTTAAAGGACATAAAATTTGTTTTTTTAGTGAATTTATACATCTAAACTATGTAAGATTCGGTTTTTAATGTTAATTATGGGTGGTATAAAAATATAATATATATATATATATATATATATATATATATATATATATATATATATTAGAATTTAAATGATCTAATTTTATTTATAAAAAGCTTCATTATCTTCCTTTTTTTCTTAATTTTTTAAATCTTCTCTAGAATTGTAAGATTGTGTTTTTTTAAATCTTCCTTTTTTTCCTAATTTTTTAAATCTTCTTTTTTTTTTTGGTTTGAATGCATGATTCTTTATTTTTTTTTATTGATAAGAGATATGAGCCAAATATACTAATATTTGTTAGTCTAAAATTATAGTAATATATTGTGTTTTTTAATAAAGATTTCTCATAATAACTTAAGATCTTTTGTTTGACTTATTAAAACTTTGTTAGGAACATAAGATAAGAGAGGTAAAAGGAGTTAATAACTTTGATTTATTTAATTCATCTTTGAATATTGAATATCGGTTGAATTTTGGAGTTGAAACTCAAGACTAAAGATTATTAGATGAATGTAGTATTTAATTTTGGCTTTGAAACTATTGTTGATCCAAAGAGTGTACTTCAAGTAGACATATTAGGATTTGACATGTATAATAGAGTGAATGTTTGAATTTATGTTCAAATGTTTAAATAGATTATCAATCAAGGGAGAATAAGGAAGATGACTACTCTTGTTTTTTTGTTATGATATATTTGTGAAGAGATGATAGTCGAGATGTTAATAGAAACACACTTACTGAAAGATATTTTAATTATGGTAGATTATGACAGAAGAGAATAAACAAATTCGTAAATATTGTTGTATAGTTTTGTTATAGAGATTTTTAGTTGCTATGATATAGGGTTAGAGAACATGCGATGCAGATTTCATAATATTATTTTTGGTAAAGTTACTTTAATAATGTAATTGCTAGCTAAAGTCGATAGGCCTAGTAAGTTTTTTTCTCACCGGCCTACTTTTCTTTTTAAATTTTGAAAATGATAGTAATGTTATAATATTATATATAAACTGAATTAAAGATCGATTTAGGGTTAAACCGATAATCAATAGTTATACAAACTGAATAGTGTCCAAACGATGAATTTGAAGTTAAATTCAAACATTGTGATTGGATAGTTTTGAATACTATTTTTGATTTTGTAATTGTAACTGACATTCAATTTTATGAAAAAATGTTTACTTTTTATAAAAAGAAGTTAATTATCATCTGACTTGTTAATTAAATGGACTGAACTAAATTTTGTAACACTCCACTAATTAATTATATTACTAATAGAAATGAACATATATTTAATATTTCTTAAGTTTTAAAGTTTTTTAAAATTAAATTTTTCATCTCATATTGAATTATAATACATGCATATTATAATAAAAATGTTAAACGAAATAAAAAATAGTTTTATTTTTCTTCTCTTCAATTGATTTTTGTTCAAATCATCCTCCTAAATTATCATATATTTATGTTTAATACACGATTATTACAATTTGAAAAACAACATGCAAACACACAAAAGAAAGTAAATTATAGTGTTTTAAATGAACATACATATATAACTATAGACATATATTTCAAAAATGTACACAATATATTCATATCTTCTCATGGATGGACATTCCATTCATTTTATTAAACTTACTCTCTCTCATATAATTGATTACATTACTGATATCAATATCATAGACATTTGACAAATCAACTTTCAATACATACATTCATTGAGTTATACTAATAGATCTTCACTTATCACACTACCTTTGCTAATAGTAGGAACACATTCACTTATGTAATAAGGTGGATTTGTATAACTTGCCAAAAACATTTTTTGTTACTACAAACTAGGTTATAGTATCTTTCTCTATATGAGTTTAATATAACTGGAATCAAGATATTTCTATAAGATTATCAAATTTAATACATAACATAAACATATAGTATTCTCTCCCTACAAATAAGTATCATGACCTCAACATTACATGTTCTTATTCATATGCATTTCTATTAATAAATTTATCAATACATTTTAATAAATGAGTAAATTTTGGCCAATCTAGTTATCTGTTTAAATGTTGGAATGCACTATAGGAGTCCTAGAACAGACTACTACAAACTTAGCCAATCAAAATTTTATTTTGAGTAAACTCATTTTTATCCATTCTCCTAAGTCAATTTTTAGTGGTTGTGCAAAATGCACTAGAAGACTTTGCATGTGGCTCTAGAGGGCTTAAAATGAATCTTTGTTTGACTAGGACTATAATGGTATTGTAGATCATTGGTTTGACTTTTCTATGTTCAAGTAGAACATCTTGTGAGGTTTAAGATTCTTGAAAATTAGTAGGTAAAAAGCTCAAGTCTAGGTAAGAAAACCTATCTATTTGGTTTATTTTGTAATGCTTAGTTGATTTGATAGTGTGAAATATATATGTAATTATTCGTGATATGTGGTAATGTTGAGATTTTTTTTTTTTTTTTTTGCTGAATATTGATGGTTGTTGTGAAATGAATAATTTTATGTGATTGAGAAAAAGTTTAAGCTTGGGTAAACTAGTTTGAATTAATTGGAACATAGTGATCTATTTTAGATCTAAGTTGTACCTACTTCGGCTTATAAAAGAGATAAAAACACCTCTTAGAGAGAATTAAGCAAACTCATATATCTCTTAAGTTTCTAAATTTATACATACTCACTAGATAAACCAAACAATTGTAGAACAAGAATGAAAAATTAAATTCCAAAGAGCTTATGACGTTCCACTTCTTGGGTGAGGTTAATGGAAAGGGTTTTCAAGAGTTTGGATCACAGGACAAGTGGTACTGTCATTGAGAAAAAAAAATTATAAAAATACAAAGTGCTTAGGATTGTTGGGTGATTGGACAAGGTTTAGATTTGATAGGTAAAAGTGTTGGATTTTCACTCTAGTACTTTGTCATTAGGTAAGTCAACTCCCTTGCAGAGTAAAAATATATTTGCAAAAATCCAAAAAGCTTAAAGGGAACTAGTCATTAGGTGATTAAGTTTCATTGAGTGAGTGTACCTCTAAAGGATAAGTTGTTGAGTAAGTGACATTGACCACTAAGAGAGTCTTGAGTTTCTGAAAACTCCCAACTTGCTCTCAATGGTTAAGCTTGTGAGCTCACCAAGCAAGATAGGACATGTTTTGAGGGAAAAATCAATGGCTTTGAAGTTTTAAAAATGGAAGCATGGATATACCGAGTAAGTTAAAAGAAAAGCCATAATCTATTGAAGATATATATATATATATATATATATATATATATATATATATATATATATATATATATATGTTGGTGCGCACTTTGTTGAACTTTTTTTGTGTGGCAAAACTGCAAGTTTTAAGTTGACTTCATTATGAAGTAAGTCGATTAAAACTTGTGCCTTTGCACAGATTTTCTAAAACAGTGTTGTGAGTAATTTTGCAATGAAAAGATTTTGAAAATTGATTTGAAGTGTTATAGTCAACTACATGCGCAGGGAATTCGACGGAGTTAGTTATGTTTTGAAATTTTGTTAATGTTGGTGAATTATAATGGCTATATTTTGATTTCTTGTTCAAACATTAAATGCAAGTCAACTGAATTAAATGCGTAATCAATTTGGTTGTTATGACTGCTGCTAATTGGTTTAACTGTTATAATTGTCTGATGACAGTCGACTACATTAGTGGCAAAGTCGACTACAAGAGCGTCTATTTTATAGAAAACTATATATAGACGTGATTTTGTAATTCAAAAAGACTTTGGTTATTCTAACAATTTCATTTGTTGTTTCAGATTGTGATCTTTGTGAAAACGCTCGAAGAACTCATCAAGAAGACGGAGGAGATCTTTCTTTGAAGAGTTTCTTTAGGACAAAGAAATATGCGCTTACTATTTGATCAAATTCTGCACTACTTGTGTTCATCATATTGATCAAGACTTTTATCAATCTATTGAAGATTGGATTGCCCTGTTGGGATTACAGGAAGAGAACTTGTGTAGTTCTGTACACTTTTAGGATTGTTCAAAGTGGGTTGAAGATTGCAGAAGAGGGCATATCTTGCTGCAGATCTTTGTGTTGCTGCCTATACTTTTAGTTAGAGGGTTAGAGAGATTGTCTATACTTTTGATGTGGAGGTCTCTATAGAAATCTTGTGTAAAAACCTTGACTAATATAGTGCATTGACTTCCTGTTTGTGGAAGGACACTAGATGTAGGCATTGAGGCCGAACCAATATAAAAACTTTGTGCTTGCTTTCTCTTTCCTTGAACTCTTTTCTTTAAAGTCGACTTTACATTCTGAGTAGTCAACTTTATTTTTTCGTTGTACTTAAACTTCTTATTCCTTGCGATTTAAGAAACTTTGTAAAGCTTTACACTTTGCGAAAAAGATTTTAAAAAGACTTTGATTTTTTAACCTCACCAATTCACCCCGCCCCCCTCTTGGTGTTGAAACTAAGCCATCATGTTTCCAACAGGATCTGCAGGCCACCCCATGTGAGTGCTAAACTCCTCCATCGTCATACAATGTCGTCCAAGAGACGTACATATAACCCTATGATCATCTCAGTAGTGGTCATCTACCTCTATAAAGAGCTTGCATCCCAGACTCCATCAGAGAGATATACATGTCCCTAATCTAGAAAGGCTCGGCATCATGTGGTTGATCTTGAGCTAGCGGTGGTACCCTCATATGTTCCCTAGGAGGCTGTCGTGGTGGCATCGGTAATCTTGCCTCATCCAATGCACAATACTGAGTATAATAAGAGGCGTCAATCTCTTTTCTTGGATGCTCTAGTGGTGGTGATGAAACATTAACACCTGCAATTTCACATAGATGAGTAATCAAAGAGGGGTGTCCCAAGGGTGCCTTATTACTCACAGAATGGGCAAAACTTTGAATTTCATTAGCTATCACTTGCCTAATATCAATGTTCAATCCCCTGAGAACATAATAGAGGAATATGCCCCTGTTGGTTGTGATGTTTGACACATGAGAGCAGGGTTGTACATTGGAATGTGTGAATGCCATCCAATATTTGGCTAGAGGCGTAAGATAAAATGTTCTGATGTGAATAAGCCCCTCCTGCATATTTCTCTGGAAGTGTCCTCCAGGCACGCATATTACCCTCTCCACATCAGCAAAGTCAGGACCTTCTTCAATAGTCAAAGCAAATTGGCATTGTTGTCCAGTCCACTTAATGCTCAAGAACCTGTTTATTGTAGCAGCAACATAGGGTATCCTCCTACCCCTACCTAGCTCGTGTATCTCTGCCTCTCAATGCCAAATGATCGTGAATTTGTATAAAAGTCCTTTACCACAGCTACATTAGCCAGTGTTGGGTAGGAAGCCAGGTTCTCCCATCCTCTTCTCTCCAGTTCTCTTCCAAACTCCGGAGCCATGGCTGGTATCATCCCAACCTTTCTCTCCATCAATAATCTCCTATATCTTGCACTATTAGGAAGTGCCTTTCATGTGCAATGGAGAGGAACTTGTTTGAGTAAACCCGTTCTTTGTCCTTCCTTTTGTTTCCAATGGTTTTGATCCTCTTTTTAGATGAAAATGCCATTCCTGCATCACAAAGATTCACACGGTAAATACAGACATCATCAATCATTAGTAACTTTAAAAGTGAATCAACTTAAAACACACTCTCCTATCAGGGCTGAGGGAAAAACAGAGGGCCCTTAACGTCACCTGCACAGAATAAACCAACCAAGAACACACAAACAACTAGGAACACAAAAAATAGCACTTCCTTTCGTAAGTTTGAGGTGTGATTCAAGGGAGGTTTGTTTGTTTTCAAATTATTTTTGGAGGTTGTAGCCTTCAAAAGAGATATTGTGCTTTAAGAAGAAAAACAAATGGTTATGCATCAGAAATGGATTAAGTTATAATGTGAAGTTAAAGGGGTTATGAAAGTCAGAAGAGGTTAACAAGGATAACCAGAGAAGAGAAGATGAACCTTTATGGCATAAGGGTTTTGGTTGGTGTTCTACAACAAGTATTGAATTTTTCATAACTTGGAGAAGTGGAATTCACTTTGGAATGGGGTCTTAGGTAGCACTGATGTCAGTAATCTTTTATGGGTGGATCCTGTCAAAGTGGTGTAGTGCAAGAGGAAGATGAAAGTTGGGTTAGAGCAGCAGTGTTTGGACTCAGTGTAATTCAAGGGAAAACTACAAGGTTGAAGAATCTCAGAAGAGAATTAGAGGAAAGGTTGGAACAATCTAGTATAAGTGTTAACAATCAGGAATGGTTTCAGGAATTTTCGTTTTGTGGAGTGAAAAACAGTGATTGAGGAAATGAATGACAAGGTTATCATGGAAGAGAAGAGTATTTGGGTTTTGCAAGGTCGTGGAAGTTTTGAAGAAATTTTTTCAAGGGTGGTCATTTTCGGGTTATAGTTGTCATGAAGAAGTGTTCTTTGAATCAACCAGTGAGCAAGGAAGTTTAAGGATGAGAGTAGCGCAGCGGATGATGACGAGCATGTTATTATCAGTAATAAGTATGCATGAAGAGTTTTTATAATTATGGATTGGTGGTTTTTGAGGGACGAGTTCTTTGGAACAGTATTGGAATTTATGTGAGAATGAGTTGGGAGTATTTGATAATTTTCAAGAGTCAGAAGTGAGTTCAGGTATGGAAGAAATAGGTATCAGGCAGAGAAGATAAGTGGGCCTACGATTTCAGGCTACAAAATCAACTTTAAAGTGAGGAAGTATTAATGGATGTGGAACAGGAAGAGTGAGTCATGGGTGAAGGTAGAATCTAAAAGACCGAACGGAAATGGAATAACTTTCCCTTGGACTTCGTCATTTGTTTGACATCTTGGTCAGGAGGTCAAGTTGTTATTGGAATAAAGTGGTCGGGTTGACAAGAGTGATTACGGTATGGTCATCAATTTGAGAAGCCAATGTCAGGTTTGGTTCAACTCTACATCGAATAAGTGGTTCAATTGCTTGGAGTGTCATCTAGCAGCATTTCAGACAGAGATTCCAGGTTCGCCTCTCGGGTTTTGGCAATCATAGCAGAACGAGCGAGACAACCAGTTGGAGTTTTAATCAGCTTAGTCATTACCAGACAAACGATCCAGTCTCTACTCAATCTTAAATCTAAAATATCTTATACCCCTTCTTTGACCTACTCGCCAATAAATTATACTCTCTTCCCTAAACAATTAACGAAATTTTTCACCATTTTATTATTATTTACTAAACAAAATTTTGTCCTTACTATTAACTGATAACAGTCTCAAAATTGTTATTTTCATGCTTAAATATGATATCAAAACACACCCATTGTGGCTTAAATGAGCTTAAAATCAAGTAAAACACTTAGTTGAGTCATAATATCTCTAAAACAATGCAAAAACAATCATAATATCTCTAAAACCAACTTTTGACTCTCTCATGACTCAACTAAGTGTTTTACTTGATTTTAAGCTCATTCTAAGCCACAAAGGGTGTGTTTTGATATCATATTTAAGCATGAAAATAACGGTTTTTAGATCGTTATCAATGCATTGCACATAGCACTTAAAGCACATAAACATGTTCAGCAGATATATCAATCAATCAACATAAGAACATGTAACACAATACATAAACATGTTCAACAGATATAATAATCAATCAGCGTTTGAACATGTAATTCATCAACAACATATGTGTGTTATTAAGCAATTTGTTGTCATCATAAAAAACTAGAGTGATATAGAAATTGTGTTGTCAAATTTAGAACTTTGCTTGTCATCAAATATGAGACCGTTATCACAACCCCAAATTCAGAACTTTGCTTGTCCTCAAGCAAACAAGACAAAACTTGGCTTTCTACTTTTTCATCAAATAGTTCTACATATTTTCAAAACTCGTTTTCCTCATGACAAATTATGATTCAATTAAGATTATTAGTGGAATCCTATCAAGATGCATGCATGCTTTCAATCCTATTCAGTTCACATAATCAAATATTTTCCAACAAATGTTTTATTCATGAATGATCTATCTACTAAGCATAAATGTAAACATGGATTTCAACAATTCTCACCAAGCAAGTGTTTCACTCAATCACTCAAGTGTTTAGGAGGACACTCCACTCTCAACTATTCACATGTAACATAAAACAAAATTGCCCTTTATCTAAAACAATCAACATTCTCACATGAAAATGTCATCACAAGGACTTTTCCAAGGCTTATAATGAGGTTGGGCTAACAAGAAAAATTGGTTTTTCTAGATCACAAAATCCTTGAGTCAAGAGAGCTATTTTAACATTCAAAGTTCAAGTACAAATCTCATTTTATTGAGCTCATCTCTCATGCTTTTTCTTTTCTTCTTTTTCTTTTCTCATGCATTTTTCTTTTTCAACACTTGAGCTCAATACTTTTCTTTTACCTTTTAACTTTCCCCAAACAACCCCAAACTTGAACCTTTTCAATTCATACAATTATTCTCAACCCAACTCAAGGTAATTAATTCAAAACAAGGGTTTTCATCCTATTTAATGCTAAGGTTCAAAAAAGGTATAACATTTAATCACTTTGTGTAAAAGTTTGGCTAAGTAAGGGCTTCCAAACATGGCCTTGATCATATGACATAAACATGTAATTCAATCAACTATCAAGACTCAGGCAATATCATTCATGCTTCCCTGTGAACTGTTCATATATCAATGAAAACTCTGGAGCTCAATACCTCACACAACATGCTTTCTCACACATCATTCATAAATTCTGCTTAGCATCATAATCACAATCATAAATCACCACACATTTGTTCACATGGTTAGTGAACCATTCACCTGGATATCAACATGCACACAGTTTCAATCATCAACCACATTCAATCATCATCGAATAACTCATCATGAAATATAGTAATCAAACCATTATCAGAACCAGTGTACAAGCCAAGCATAGACACAAAAATAAAGTTCAACCTTTTCTACAAATCCAAAGTACAAAAGAACAAGAAAAATCCTTGTCCAAGTGTGCTAGCATCCATCAGTAGATGCCCTATCAGTCCATGTCCTCATCTGAGTCATACTCATCACCCTCCTGTGCATCCTCAAAACCATCATCATCCTGATCATCCTTATCTCTGCCTGGTGCTCTAGCTGCTCCAGACCCGCTGCCATGTGCCTGCTCTTGAGGCCAAGCCATCGTACTATGGAACTCGTCCATAGTCCACTTGTGCACTGGTGGTGTGTCATACAATCCTATAATCATCTCTGTAGTAGCTACCTGCCTATTTGATCATTTATTGAATTTATTTAGATAAATATAAAATATAAAAGGTACTTCTGAATTGATCTCATCCTAGCCTCCATCATGGACATATACATGTCCCTCATCTGGAAAGGCTCAGCGTGTTGTGCTGGTACGTTTGCAGGTGCATCCTCCTGCTGAGCTGTTGCTCTCCTAGGACGTCTCCTAGGAACTGCTCCAGTTGGCTCGTCACCTCCACAAAATTGACGATAATAGGAGGCATCAATAGCTCTCCTTGGCCTCTCATAAGGTGGAACTAAAGTGTCCACCCCAGCCTGCTGACACAGGTATGTAATCAGGGACGAATGTCCCAGCGGTGTCCTGCTACTAACAGTAGTAGCGCAACCTTGAATGTCGTTGGCGCTGATCTCACCAACGTTAACATCCATCTGCCTCAGCATGCAATAGATGAAAAGAATCCGATGCATAGTGATGTCGGAAACATGGGAGCATGGTTGTATGTTGGCATGAGTGAATGTCATCCAGTACTTTGCCAAGGGAGTCAAATCCGTCCTAATGAAGTTGACTGGTGCTCCATTAGGGTTCCTCTGAAAGTGTTTCCCAGGGATGCAAATCACCCTCTCGATGTCCTCATAATCCTTGTACTCCTCTGTAAGAGCAACATACCTACACTGCTCTCCTGGCCACTTAGTACCCAAGAAGCTGTTGATGGTATCGAGGTCGTATCTGATGATCTGCCCGCTCACATAACTCATGTACCTCCTAGCTGATACTCCTCCTCTAGGCAAGGCGTTGGTATAAAATTCCTTCACCAACTCAATGCTAGCTAGTGCAGGATAAGATGTCAATCTCTCTCAACCTCGCCTCTCTATCTCCAGCCCAAACTCTGGTGCCAAGTCTAGAATATACATGGCCTTCTTCTCCATCAATAAATGCCTCTCCTGTACAGTCACATAATGCTCTTCATGCTTTTTAGAGAGGAACCATGAAGAATAGAATCTCCTCGGCCTTTCTGGCTCCTTTCTCTTGTTGCCCATGGTCTTCACTCTCCTTGAGGATGACATTCCGGTGTCAAATAAATCCAATAATATCACAAAAATTTATCATTTAGAGGTTAACACATCATCAATTAAATTTCCAGCACAAACACAATTCAGAACTGAAGGAAAACAGGGCCCCTCAGCGTCCAAGCATCTAAAAAATCAAGAATCCCAAAACCAGATGAATTCCGCTCAGCGGTCAGGCAGACCGCTCAGCGGTTTTCGGCTGGGTTTTTCAGAAACCATCTTTCAATAGTCCTAATTTCACCATTCCAGATCAATTTCATGCAATTTAATCGGTTCCAACAGTTTCTATTTCATCAAATCATGCATAGAAATTAAAAGCCCTAATTTATCATGTTCCTAATCATGTTCTTCAACAAATTTCAATTTAGAAACCCTAAGAATGAAATTGCACAAGTTACTTGAGTGGAGATCTTTGAATCCTTGCTAGACTCCTTCTAATTTATGATGAATTCCCTCTCTAATGCACAACCCTCAACAAAAACCCCAAACTTTGACAAGATAATGGTAGAAAATTTAAATTTTTGTGAGTGGGTGATGAGAAAAGTGGGGAAATCTCTCTAGAAAGCTCTTGAAAGTGAAAGAAAAGTGCTAGGACTTAGGGAGACCGCTTGGGCGACTTGCAAAGAAGAGGTTTCAAAGTGCCAAAACCAAAAACCGCTCAGCTTTTAACAAAATTGAGACCAGTATCCGCCGCAACCGCTCAGCGGTTTGGCCAAAATTTTCTTCCTCTCTTCTTTGCTTGCTCTCAAGAAATCTAACCCTGTAGCACTTAATTTCAACCTTCAATTTTCCAATCACATGCCTTTCCCCTCTCAAATGCAACATTCAAACATGCAATGCACTTAACACAGAGTTAACGACAGATATAATCAACTGGGTTGCCTCCCAAGTAGCGCTTGTTTAACGTCACTAGCCTGACCCAAACTTGTCTAGCACTCATCAGTAAGTGCCTTCTTACCAACACCCATCAGTAGGTGTACCTTCCTGGTATCCTTCAGTAGATACTTAAATCTTTAGCCTCCCTTAGTAGATGCTACCCAAAAATGTTTAAAAATCCAAAGAATTACAAGTTCAAAATAAAATAAACCTAAAACTACAAATGTTTTACAAAAATTGGGATTTAATAAGATAACATCATGTCTTCCCATCCCGGTTGGGATCTTCATCTACCTAACTCATCAGTTGCCTTCTGTCCACTCTTCTGATGGCTTTTGAGTATGGTTTTCTAATCTCCACTACTCTATCTTCTTTAATCTTGTTCCCAATCCACTTCTTATTCTTGAATCTTACCTGTGAACCACGTAAATGTGATTTATCTTTTGAGTGGATTGTTCCTCCTTTATCAACCTCTTCAACTTTAGGTGCCTGTAAAACATTACAACTGTCAGTTTTAGTACCTGATGTACTATCTTTAGATGCAGCTTCTCTTCTTGTCTTTTTATGTCTGGCTCTCTTTTTAACTCTAACATTATTTTCTTTAGAGCCATTATATAATAGCAGATGTTCATGGTCTCTCATCATAATTCTTCCATCATGGACACTAATAAACATCTTCGAAGTTGCCATGAAAGGTCTTCCAAGAATCATTGGAATTCTCTCATCACTTTCCATGCCCATAACTATGAAATCAACCAAGAACTCTAGTTTCTCCACTTGCACAGTCACATTCTCCACCATACCAAATGGTTCTTTTGTAGAACCATCCGCCACCGTCACAGTAAGGTTTGACAGTTTTAGTACCAACCCTCCAATTTTCTTCAAGAAACGCTTTGGCATCATATTAATGCTAGATCCATAATCTATCATGGCTCCTCCTACATCAATATCATTCACCACACATGAAAGAGTCAAAAAACCTAGATCTTTTACCTTAGGCGGATAATTCTTCTTTTGAGGTTGAATATCAAATTCCTGCTCCTCTTCATCAAGATCTATTATATCTCCAGAATAAAATTTCATTCTTTCAGAATATGCATGAATCTCTTGGATCACTGAAGGCACTACAGTCACCTGGTTAAAAATTTCTCGAGACTGCCCATTGTGACTGTCTCTTACTTCCTCTTCTTCCTCACCTTCACTACTGTCTAGCTCAATAATTTCTTTTTACTCTTCTTCATCTTCACTACTCCTAATTTCCACAACTTTCCTGTCCACTTTCCTTTTGCTCCTAGTAACAACAGATTTACACTCCTCTTTAGGGTTAACGTCATTGTTAGCCCTAAACTGATTGTTCTCAATGGTTTCTACCCTCTTTGACAACTGACCAATTTGCATCTCCAAAGATCTGAAACTGGCTTGGTCACTTGCATGATTAGACTCATAAACCTTCAGGAATTTGTTTTATCTATTATTTAAGTCTCTGACGGTCTCTGTCAAGTGATTGACCTGCTGCCACAAAGGTAAAGGTTGTTGCGATCAGAAGCTTCCTATTTGTCCAGATGGGTTATTCTATGGTTGTCCAATACTAGGATGGTTCTTCCAACCTTGGCTAGAGTTGCCTTGGTTGAAGTTTCCCTGCCTATACTGGAACTGATTCCCCATATAGTTACCTTCCTGTTGCATCTCCTCTGGTATAGCACATTAACCATTGATATGATGACCACCACAGATATCACAAAGCTGTTGTGTTTGGGAGACATTACAAATCTCCTTAGGAAGTTGAGACAAGATCTTTCTCAAATTATCTAGCTTTTGAGTTAGAAGATGATTCTGAGCTAGCATAACATCATCTGCAGGCAAGTGCAAAACTCCTCTCTTCTGAACAGGTGCGCCCCTTTCACTGTAAGTTTCCTGCTCATTAGCAGCCATACTCTCAATGAAGTCATAGGCTTCATCTTCAGTCTTCCTTTTGCTATCACCTCCAGCTGAGGCGTTAAGCATCATCTTAGAGTGCGTGTTAAGACCACCTAGGTAACCAAGAACTATAGTAGTCTTGTCAAAACCATGGACTGGTGTCTTCCTCAATAAGCCTTTGAATCTTTCCCAGGCTTGACCAAGAGTCTCCTCCGTACCCTGTTTGAATGATGATATCTCCAGCCTTCCCTAAGTAACTTTGGACTGTGGAAAATATTTATTGACAAACTTAGTTGTTACAATCTCCCATGTAGTGAATGTTCCTTCAGGAAAGGAATTCAACCACGTCTTAGCACTGCCTCCCAATGAGAATGGAAACAGGCTAAGCTTTACTCGTTCATCTGGTACTCCTGTCATCTTCACAGTGTTACAGATTTCACTAAACGTTGTCAAATGATCATATGGGTTCTCATTTGACAAGTGATGAAGGTAGAAAAACAGTTATTTTCATATGTCATTTTAGACCAAATTACACCCTTTACTACTTAGAATGAGCTTAAAATCAAGCAAAACTCAATAATGAGTCTATAGAGAGTCAAAAGCTGTTTTTAGCGATATTATGCTTGTTTTTGCATTGTTTTGTAGCTATTTTGAGAAAGTGAAGAATGAAGTTGAAGATAAAGGTCGTAGACTCAAGAAAAAAGAAGAAAATTGAAGATTTGAAGAGTCAACGCACCGCCCGGCGGCAACTTACACCGTCGGGCGGTCCAGGGCGAGGAGTAGGCACCTGGCGTTGGCGTTGGGCGGTTTTTAGGGAAACCGCCAGGCGGTAGTGCGATTTGTGGGAAACCGCCGAGCGCCACACTTATACCGCCGGGCGGTTGTCCGCTGGGCTTGGGCCTGTTTCCTGTTGCGCTCCTCACCTATATATAGCCCTATTGCGAGTTTCAATGCATTCTTTTGACAGAAGAGGGCAGCCATACCTAATTTCACTCTCTAGAGAGGATCTCTTAGATGCTTAGGCTCCTTTTCATCTTTTCTAGGGTTTGTTTTTCCATTCTTCATCCATTTTTCATCTAGATTCACCATGAAAATGGTGAACTAAACCCTATTGTTGTTGAGGGAAACAATGTAATCTTTTGATACTCTCTTTTATTGAAAATCTTGATTATTTATATGGTTTCCATATGTTTTGATTGTTAATTGTTGGGTTCTCATCTATGCTTAATGCTTTTATCGTTTAACTCATTCGATAACTGACGTTTGTCTTTATTGATACGGGGACGTACAGTAATGTCATGAACTGGTGAGTAATTTCTTGATTATGCAATACCACCTAGGGATAGGGGTAGGACGATCAATTGGGTTCAACTTCTGCTCTATAATGCTGTATTAATTGCTAGGGGAGGCTAGGGATAGCAAGCCAGTAATTAGTATTAGGCTCTTTTCGCCGAGGGATCGGGTTAAGGGTAGGCTAAGAAAGTTGCATGACAATTAATTAATCAAGCTAATAATTCAAGAGGAGTAAATAAGAGAGAACAGATTAGATGAAATTGTAAACCCCCAACAACTCCATTCATCCATTGTTTTCTTCTTGTCATTGGAATCAAACTCTTTTACATGTTCATATTTTATTTTAATACTCAATCAATTAATTTTTATTTTCAAGTCTTACGATTTTAATTCACGCGAACGATAAGGCTTTTCGAGTCTCTTGGGAAGAACGATATTGAGTTTTACCAATTATATTACTTGATACGATTTGGTACGCTTGCCAATCCGTTAACAACTAGTCGTGAAACTGGTTGCCTTGCACCAGATGGATAAGTGCTGGATTCATCACCATGTTAGTCGTATGGTCTGTTGGCATGGCTATGTTGTTGAAGTGGAAAGGGCCAACAACATTAGATTGATCTGCTAGAGTGCGTCTTGGAGGGGGTTGCTCATTTGCCATCTCCTCTACTCTTTGATCTGGTGAAGTAATAATAATCTATCATTAACCCTCCCCCGTTCGGTATTAATATTATTGTTCAGTCTTCTCTTCAGCTTTTGGGCCTCTTTGTTTAAACATTACCCTTTAGTCATTAACTTCCGAATTTTCATTCGAACCCACAGTCTCCCATCATCAGTCAGCCCCAACGTAACAGTTCGGTTGAGTAGCGAATGGGTAGCATTATGGAGAGTCTAGTTTAGTATTTTAAAGGAAAAATATATCAGTCTAGTTAAGGTTATTTAGGATTTGGGAACAGGTGACCTTACCTGGAAATTTGAAGAGGTCATGAGGAAATTATTTCCTCATCTACACTCTAATGAGTCTTAATTTTCGAGGACGGAAATTTTTGTAGTTGGGGAGAATGTCAACCCCCAAAAATGACATGTGGAAGGGGAAGGACAGATGTATCAATTAAAGGGATTGAGCACTTTATAGAATTCCAAAACGCAGTTCATCCCTTCATTTCTCAAAATCTCCATCTCTCTAAAATACAAGCTTCTATTTTTCTCTTCCTTCTCTCATCACTTTCTCTTCACTGAACCATCTTCTCAACAATCAGGAAGCACACAAGGATTCCTAGCATTGAACTCGAAATCCCACCGATCAATTTAGCGTGTTTTCTCTGGTAAGTGTTTTTCCTCTTTTCAGTTCATTTTAGGGTTTTGATCATGCAATAAATCTGATTGCATGTAACCCATTGTGCATCCTTTCAATTTTAATTTCGATTAGGTTCTAAGAAATTGTCTTCCATCATCAAATGATGATTTTTAGGTATTTTTAAGTTTCTCATGGTGCAAGGGGGCTAGTTGAATCATCGTGTAAGCTTGGTTGTGCGTGTAGAGGTAAGGGAAGCTGGGGGTTTAATTTCTGTTTAGTGAAATTGGAATTTGCATGATTATAATTATGTTTGGAAGTGTGAAACAATGTGAATGTGAAATTGTTTTGATGTTCTATTACTGTTTGAACTGAAATTGGGTGAATTTGTATGTTAGAAATTGGGTGCCAATTGATATGTGAAGTAGGAAACTATGAAATTCTAATTAGAATCTGGTATAGCAATATGTGATGATATAAATGAGAGTTTGATTGCTATGAATCTTATTATGCAGGTAACTAGGTATAAAGATAAGTAAATTAAGGTATTTTAGGCTAGATTGGAGGAAGTGGATTTGTAAATTAGGGGTAAGATGTTGATATTGTTGACAACACAATTTCTATATCAATCTAGTTTTTGATGATGACAACACATTGCTTAATAACAGGCATATGTTGTTTGCTGTTATTACATGTTCCTATGCAAATTGATTGTTATATCTTTGAACATGATTATGTACTGTATTACATGTTCCTATGTTGATTGATTGATATATATCTAGAACGTGTTTTCATGCTTTATATGCTATGTGCTATGCATCATTTCATATGTTTTACTACACATGTTTTAAAGCTAAAAACCACAAGCACTCTTATGAACTTTTAACTATGTGACAAAGTTCTAGTACAGTAGCCTACATTGTGAATGGATTCGACTATGCTAAAATCTTTGTGCAGATTTTGAGAATCAGTGCTCTGTGTATTTTTGAGAAGAAAAGAATTTCAAAATGTTTTACATGGTTGATGTCGACTACGTGTTTTACACATTCGACTGTATCTCTTATCTGATTTCGAATTTTGTTATGCTCCTGTACTCTAACGACTGTATTTTTAAAAATAAGTTGAGCATTGATGACTTGGTCAACTATATTAAATATGTTTTGTTATTTGTTGACCATGAGCTACTAAGTTGACTGAACTGTTACAACTATCATAATACAGTCGACTGAATTAGTAGCGTATTCGACTGAGAATCTGACTGTATAACAGAAATCTATAAATAGGCCGAACACAGGTTTGTTCAGAGACTTTTGATGAACTGATAATTTTCATTTTTGTTTCAGATTTCTCTTAACTCCAAGAATTCTCCAAGAAGACAATGGTGATCTTTCTTGAACAAGATTCATAGAGGAGGCTACGTATTTTCCGTTGCATACATTTTCTGATTGCTTGCATATAAAAAGATTTATACTTTATTTTCAAGATTGCGAAAAGAATTTATTTTTGAAACATCACCAATGCACCCCCTCTTGGTGTAAAAAAGAAGCCTACCTGTTTTCCAACAATTGGCACCAGAGCTGGTTTTCATAAGATATTTGAAAAACTAGTCAACTCTGTTTTCTTTGATTCGACTATATAAACCTGGGATGGCTTCCTGTTTTCAAACTTTTGGTGAAGGTGCTTCAACAAACAGACCACCTCTATTTGCTGGTGAAAGTTATACATTTTGGAAAATTTGAATGCAAATCTTTCTTAAATTGCAAGACAAAGGAATTTTGGATGCCACATTAAAAATGGACCTTTTGTGCCTACAAAACCTGTTGATGATAAAACTGTTTTGAAACCTTTTACTGAGTGGACTACTAATGAAAATAGAAAGGTTCAGTATGATGTTAAAGCTAGAAATATTATTGCCTTTGCACTAACTATTGATGAATTTTTCAGGATATCTCAATGCAAAACTGCAAAGGAAATGTGAGATGTCTTAGAGGTAACTCATGAAGGCACAGATGAAGTAAAGAGCAAGAAAGAATTTATTGATACAAAAGTATGAATTGTTCAGAATGAAAGCTGGTGAAAACATCTATGATGTGCAGAAACGATTCACTCACATAGTAAATCATCTCATGGCTCTCGGGAAGGTATTTGACAAAGAAGAGATCAATATCAAGATATTGAAAAGTCTAAACAGAAATTGGCAACCAATAGTCACAACAATCTCTGAATCCAAAGATCTCACAACGGTGAACATGGCTACCTTGTTTGGCAAGTTACGCAAACATGAATTGGAACTTGGTAGATTTAAGGATGAAGAGGAGATTGAAGAAAAGAAGTCCATTGCTGTGAAGGCTACAAGCAAGAACAACTCAGAAACAGACATGGAAGAGAAAGAATTAATGACCTTGATGGTAAGGAAATTTAATCGACTTTTAAATAATGATAGTCAACTGACTAACCTTGCAGGTCAAGGCAAAAAGAAAAGCTTCAGTACAAATGTTGTCCAGTGCTATGAATGTGGAAAAGAAGGTCACATCAAGACTAATTGTCCTAATCTGAAGCCAAAGTAGAAAGGAAAGAAGAGATTTCCTCAAGGCAGAAACATGAAAAGAAAAGGAGCATACATTGCTTGGGAGAAATCAGATTCTGAAAGCTCAAGTGATGAAGATGTTGATCAAGAGGAGGAATCCAACATATGCTACATGACTAGAGTTACATGGGACGATTATGACAATAATGCAGACTTTTCAAATGAACCAGTGGAAGTCAAATATGATTTGATGCAAGATGCGTTTAAAGAACTACATGCTAAAGCAATGTGACTACAGTACAAGGTTAATCGACTAAACTCTAAAAGAAGAGATTATGAGTATAGAATTAATAACCTTGTTGCTGATAATGAGAAATTAGACAAAGAATTAAAAGAAGCTTTGTGAAAATTGTCCTGCTCATATTGAAAAGATAAGTTACTTGACTAGCACGCTAGGTAATTTTACTCAAGGAAGAGACAATTTAAATGTTGTTTTAAAATCATCTGGCAGAGCAATTTATAGGCAAGGAATTGGTTACAAAGCTCAATCTAACATAACCAATGCTAAGAAATTTATTGATCTAAGTAAACCTGCTAGAAATGCATGTTTCTATTGTAATTGTGTTGGTCATATTGTTAGAAATTGTTATTACAGAAATGTTGTTTTTCCTAAAGGATTATATGTTTGGATACCAAAGGAACAAGTAACAAGGACTAACAATCATGGACCCAAAGTTAAATGGGTACCAACAACCAAAAATTAAATTGTTTTGCAGGATATATTTGACCTAAAGGATGAATCAATTATGGAATACATCACTAGGTAACGAGGTTTAGATATTTAGAGTATAATTTTTTGCTTAATCACTAGGTAACGAGGTTAGGAAGTGTTAGAATTGACTAGGCAAGTTTATTTCATCATATAGATCAAGTTAGGAGTGTTAGAAATTCACCAAAAAGCCTAGAATGAAATTGTCCAAATTGAGATTTAATGTGTATCTATGAGAGGTTAGCTTATGCTTGTACAATTCCACAACCCATGGAAAAATCCACAATCTGCTTGTGGACTTCTCTGTTTCAATTCTGCCATTCCTGACGTAAATCCAAAGGTTGTGGTAAAAACCACAACTCACTTGTGAAACTCTCTGTTTTGCCTTCTGTTTTCTCAAGCTAAATCCACATAGTGTGGAAATTTTCACAGCCTAGTTGTGGAACACCCTGTTTTGATTCCTTTCTTCTTCTACTTTGCTTGGTTGATGATATATGGGTTTGGTATGAGCTAATATAGCATGAATACACTTAGATGACTATAAAATTTTATGTTTGATGAAGCAAGAGGGGATTATGAATTGATTGAATATTGTGAATGGTATCAAAATAAGATCTCTAGGTGAGATCAACTTATGTTTAGAATGAATGTAAGAGGGTTTCATATGGGGGGTTATCCCAACACTCTAATGGTCTTTCATTCTCACTTAGAGAGGATTGACGAATGTGGTGAGACTAGTGGGAGGTCCTAGGGTAGGCGCTATCATTGAAGGCCTATCGCGCGTAACGAACTAACCTTGTGTGTGGTAGGGTGAAACCCATTGACAATGACTTTGCAAAGCAGTAGAGGCTACCACAAGTGCACAACCCGCCCCAGATCGACATTCATTCTAAGTCTAGACGAGTCTAGTGTGTCATAACATGATAGAATACTTAATTTGGTTACTTGTATGGATATAATTTCTATGTTTATGTATATGATGACTTGCATGCTTTTCAACCTAGCTTACCCTTACTTTTGTGTGTGTTGTATGTGTTGTGTTTTTTCTCTTTGCGATGATCATCCACTTGGATGTGAGCAGAGTGGGGGTGAGGCTTCTTTAGAGCAGATGTTGGAGGAGACAGATGTAGCTGCCCCTAGTTCTTAGGTTTCTTCTTGGTTATATCCTGTATTTTGAGATATTCTTAAACTTGTAAAATTTTAAATTTACTTATTTTGGATGATTGTATATTTAATACTATCATCTGATAACTTTTAACTACTTTCTCATATTATAATAACTATATTATAATAACTGAATTCTATTATATTGTATGTTAATATAATATTTGAAATATCACACTTGATATCTCCCGTTATGGACACCATTCAAAATAGAATTTGGTACACAGACAAAATACTTTTTTTCGTCTCATTTATTATGTATTTTATCACTAACCACACATAATTTCAAAATATTCTTTTTGGGCTACATTCAATATATATTTTAATTATTTTAGCTCTTTCTCTTATTTTTAACGTAATTTATTATTTCCAAAAATAAAAAAAGAGAAACGCAGGAAAAACAAAATACAGTGACAATTTGTTAAAAGTAATACTTATTGTTTTTAATTGATTATATAATAAATAATTTATCAATATGTTATAATATTATATATTAAATATAGAAGCAAAAGATTTTGTAGTATAAAAGTATATTAAAATGAAACATTAAACTAGAAATATATAAAATCAATTAATTCCACATTTAATAGCTTCATAAAATAATTTATTTAATCTATTATTTTAAGATATATTTTAATTTATTAAAATTTAATAAAAAAATTATTTTAGTTTAAAATTTATCTAGTTCTAATTTGTTTTTAAAAAATTATTTCACAACTGATTTTTAAAATATATAGAAAATATTCTATTATTAATAAATTAACGACATAATTTTTACTTATATTTTCACATTTTCACTATTTTTAGTATAAAATATTATTTTCACAGTTTTTCTTTTATTTTTCTTTTTCATTTAATCCAAACAATAAATATTTTGTGTGTACGTAAGTTTGACTGTAAGTAACATATTAAGATGTACTGACATGTGAGCCGACCTACAGACAGGAAAGAAATTAATAAATTGTTGACAAATTTGTTGATGTCAAATTTAAGTTTCTCATTTAAGAAATATTTATTAAAAATATAATAGTTAACATAAAATATTTTATTATTTAAACTAATAAAATAAAAAATTACTTTAAGAAAATAAAGCTTCAAATTAAATGTAAATTTGTATTTATAAATATATAATACTAATAAAATAAGAAGTAAAAATATTAAATCATATTAAATACAAAAATACAGAAAATTTTATAAATAATGCATATTATTATGTGGATGACGCCTATGCATACCAGCAGATTAAAATATCCACATCCACTCCAATTTTTTCTTGCTGCATAGCCAATATGCTTTTGACATATTTTAAAAATGAAATTACTAGAAAGGTTACAAATATCTTTAATTGAATAAAAATAAATATAACATTGACATGTCAAAGTTGTTATTTTAGCAATCTATGCTATATTTAGTGAATTAAATTCAATTAATTAAGATGATGATGCACAAATCTAACCAATAATCACTTTAAAGAAAATAAAAACAAAAAAGGTGCAAATAAAATATTGAAACAGCACGGACTCCGTTAACATTTTCAGACATAATATATTTTTTTTTCAAATGACAAACAAATTCTACAACAACATCCTTATAAGAACTTTCATCTAATTTTTTTCATTAAAAATATAATCAAATTATTATTCACAAGGAAAATGATATTTTAACACAATTTTTTGACACCATTTTGACATTACATACGTGTCAAAATGTGATTGGACGATTTCAAATTAAAAAAGTTGAGACAGGGATATATTTGGAAGAGAAAAACAAAGTTTGTTTTTTTAATTTGAAATCGTTCAATCACATTTTGACACGTGTGCAGTGTTAAAATAGTGTCAAAAAATGGTGTTAAATTCACAATTAGTTAAGAATGACATAAATTCCTGATATGTGAGTATCGCAAATAAAATATGTAATAAAGTATTTTTAAATATTGATTATTTGTGAATATTAAGTATTTTATATTTATAAATGGTTGAGTATTAAATTATTTATTTATTATTTATAAAAAATTAAAATTTTAAATTTAATTTATATTCTTTTAAGTTAAATTTAATCAAAATTAAAATTAATATATATTTTATTATATTAAATTTAAACAAAATAAAATAAAATTCATATTCAATTTAATAAATTTAATCTAATTTATATTATATTTTATATATTTTTATAATTTTTATTTAAATTTTATTTTAAATTTTTTTAAAATATATCTTTTAAATATTTATAATATTATGGATACCAACAAATTTTAAAATACTAACAAAATATTTTTTAAATAAATATTTGAAAAATAACGAAACAAAAGATAAATAATATTTTTTTCGAATGAGATATAAATAAATGTTTTCGACTTGATTTACTTTCAATTTTATCCAAAAATTTCCAATAAAAAATAAAATTTTTAATGTGTTATATAATTTTAAATTATCGTATATTATAAATTTTAAATTTTAAATTTTAAGAATAATTTTTATTTTTTTTATTTTATTATTTTAAATTAAAAATAAAAATTATTAAAATATTCCTATATTTAAAATATGTATTTTTTTTAAATAAGATATTTTTATTTAATTAAAATTTAATACTCTTTAAAAACTTATTAAGAGACCCATGAAATAAATATTGTCTAAAAACGAATTGATGTATGGTGAGGAAAAAGCATAGGCTTTAAATGCTAAAATGTGATTTAACACAGTCAAAATATTTCGGATCCGGAAAATGAGGTGACACGTGACAGTGACGTGGACTTGGCGACCAAGCTTTGCCTTGGCTTTGTCTGCCATGTTTATGCCATGATCAATGCTCTCAACCTCCCACATGCATATCTATTTATAAGTAAATAAATAATATTCGTATTTCCAATAATAAAAGGGTTTAAATTCATAAAATTATTATATTCTCACCATAGTCTATAATATTATATAAATAAATATGTTTATTGGTAAGTTAACTCGTAGAATTTTTTTACTGTAATTTCTATAAAAATTAATTTAAATTATAAAATTATTTTTCAACTTTTTTTAAGAATTAATCAATATACTTTTTTATTCTCACTTTTTTTCCCTTTATCTATTTTTTTTTATACCATACGTCTTTTGTGCCCTGTCCACGCTATCCACGCTATCCATTGAGGTTCGTAGTTAAGGGCATCCCATGGATTAGAAAAGTATTATGGATTATTTGGTAGGTATTATTTATGTTTTGTGAGTGTGGGGATTAATTTGAAAAGATTTGTGAGAATTTCGTGTATGTGCTTAAGGTTGTAAAGATTCAAAAAAAATATTTCTTTTGTAAATTTTGTTTGAATAAAAATATTAATTAGTCTAGTTTTAGCTTCTAAATATCTACTTAAAAATTATTCTCCTTCCCTTTTCTACTTTATTTTTAGACTAGATTTATGATTTGTGTTCATTCTTTTAAAAATACGAGACGATAATGAGATTTTAAATAAAATAACAATCCTAGATTATTATAATTTTTATAAATAAATTCGTTTTTTATTTTTTTTAAATTAATTTTTAGAAGATTTGCATGTATGTATATATATCCGTCAATTTAGCTCCTTTATATGGTTTAGTCTTCACTTATATGGATTGGAGTGTGAAAAACCCACATACTAAAAAGTCTCCATAAAAAGAATCAAAATATTTATAAGAATATGTAGATCAAGACCAACTCATCGGCATCTTTTTTTAGAAAATGTTTATTTTAAATATAATTAACTTCTATTTTAAATATAAATACTTTTAATTTGTTTTTGAGAGGAATGAGAGAGGTGGGTAAGGGTTTAGGGGGTTTCTTTTTTTATTTTTTTAATTTTAAGAATGAAAATTATTAAAATATCCTTAACCTTAAAACTTAGAATTCATGATATAAGGATATTTTTGTCTACTGAAACCCGGTACACATTACTAAAATGTACCAACTGAAAAACAGACAGCAAACCCATATATATATAT
>NC_028357.1:10269368-10271350 GCF_000741045.1 Vigna radiata var. radiata | reverse complement strand
ATATATATATATATATATATATATATATATATATATATATATATATATATATATATATATATATATATATTATACGATATTTTTTATAAGCAAGTATATTACTGTTATAATTTAAAAAAATAGAGAATGTATATTATCCAAATTTCTTAATCTATATAATATATAATGTTTAACATTAATTTTTATTATTATCGAATGATTTATAGGTCAATAATAAATTGGTAGGTAAACAATACACAAGACAAATATAATTAGATAAGTTTATTTAGTTTAAGTAAAAAAAATATAATTTTTTTTACAAAGATGACGTTTGATTAGTGATTAGAGAATATGCTAGAAGTGATAACACTATAGGAAAAGGTTAATTACCAAAGGATTAATATCGACGGCATGTGGTCTGTCATTAAAGTTGATTTACCAAAGGATTTACCGACGGTCATGTGAGTGGTTGATTATCGAAAGCCTATGCCTGTGGGTAATGGCGTAGTGACTTTATCGAAGGAATACGCCCGTCGGTATAAGGTTCGATTTAATGAAATTAGAATTTGGGATTTCCCTCTCCCATTCTCCCAAATTTTGTCATCGTGAAAGCTTTTCCCCCCAAACAATGAGAACCTCTCGACCCTAATCTCTTTCTCTCGTTCAACGGTTGCCATTTTTTTTCGTAATCCTCCATAGTCTTTACGCCATACTCCCTTTTGTGATTTCATCTTCTCCTCAATCGAGGTGGGGTCATTCGTCTATCGTGGAAGGAAATTGAACCTAAGGAAGATGGTGGTTGAGGTGAGGGTTTACATTGTCGAAAGGGAGGCTATTAGAAGGGGTTTCGTGACGACGATGGTGTGGTAGTGTGAGGAGGGTGCTATCGCAACGTGAGTAGAGTTTAGACTATTGCGACGACGCCAATCGAAGGGGTGCATGAAGAAGGGTTGTCGCTGTGTGAGGAGGTAGGTTCAAACTGTTTAGACACATTTTCGTTTTGAATATAATACCATTCGATTGAAGTTGTTGTTCAGTGCTAATGTAATTTCCTCGAAATGTTGTACAAGGTTTTGTGGTTTCGATAAACGGCTGAGGCATAATTGTTGAAGGCCTGCAGTTGAAGTCAAGTGTCCAAGATTTCATCATTTCCAAGTACATCATTTATGTTTAAGGACATCTCTTTATTGTATGAACTCTAGCCACTATATTTGGTCGAATTTCTTTGCAGATCTTGTGGCTTTTCTCGTATGTGACTAAGTGAAGTATTTTCTTAGAGAAGAGTTTATTATTTTATGCTTGTTTAGTTCTATTTTTGTTTCCTTTTTTTTTTGTTTCACTAGTTCAAAAACGCTGTTTAACGTCACCCATAAGACGTCGATTAAAGGGTGGCTTAACGTATATTAATGGACGGTGGCATTACCGTAAATAAGTTGGTAAACAAGACGTCAGTTTCTAGGACACATGATGTCTATAATATAGTAGACATCTGTTCAGCCCTAACTAGACGCCCAAGGGCCTGAGGTAGGCGAGAGGACATTCTTTTCTACCCCATTGATGTCGATTGTGAGGGGGGTGATAACTCTCCAAATTTACATATTTTTCTGTGTTTAGAGAGTCTTTCTTAGCTTATATTTGTTCTTAATTGTATAGAATTAGTATAATTTTAGATTTTTCTTTTAAATCTGTAGAATTGTAAAATTTTAGTTAAAAATAGGTTTTTAGGTGTATTTTGTAGAATTTGTTTATAATTAGGAAATTAATCTTTTTCTTTAATAAAAAAATCTTTTCATAAAAAATATATTTCTTTTTAATTGATAAATCTCGTTCTCTTTTCTTTAATTTTTGATTTCTTTTTCTTTCTTTGTGGCAGATTGGATGGTTGGGCTGTTTTGAAGACTTGGGCCATGGCTGCTGCATATGGAGAAAGCTGATATCAATTGAAGAAGAATGGGCCACTCTTGGTTTAGTGAAGCTGATTTATGTGCTGATTTGGGCCACCT
>NC_028357.1:10262988-10267463 GCF_000741045.1 Vigna radiata var. radiata | reverse complement strand
TTGTTTGTTAGTTAGTTAGTAGTTAGTAAGTAAATAATTACAAGATTATAACCATACAATTTAAACTTAATTGTACCGAGTCCTTGGATTGATACCTAGGTTGTTCCTATACTTCATTAGTGGGGAAACTTAGTTTGTTGGCTTTGATGCGACTAAAAGCGAGTTTAACAAATGGCACCGTTGCCGGGGACTCGGCGAGTTAAGTCTTAGAGTGTTAGGTTAGTTTTGCTTAGGTTTGTTTTCTTGATTCTATTTTTGTTTCATGTGCATATTTGCTTCTTTTTAGTTTATGATCTGTTTCTTCCTTTTGCATTATAGTATATTAGGATCTTGTTAGCTTTATCTTTTTCTGTTTTTGATATTCTGTTCAGTTTCTGGAAACATTAGAATCTGTAAATAGTGGTAGCTCTCCATGCTATTATTGTTTCTTGGTATAACCTTGGCTCAAAGTGAATTTCAGGTTTAGACAGGTTCTGTACCAGACCAGAGATGGCAAATTCATAGGACTGGCTGTACAAGCTTATAAAAAGGTTGCCTAAGTACCATGGATTGGCTAGAGAAGATCCTTACAGGCACTTGAAGGAGTTTCAAGTGGTCTGCTCCATGTTTAAGCCAACATAAGTTCCTGAAGATTGGGCCAAGTTGAAGACATTTCCCTTCTCCCTTCAAGATGCAGCCAAGGACTGGTTCTACGACAAAACTGATTCAGAGCCATTCACTGCCTGGGCTGACATGCAGAGAAGTTTCCTGGAGAAGTTCTTTCCAATCTCAACAACGGTCTCCAAACAGAGGGAAATCAGCTCCATTATGCAGCTGCAAGGAGAGACATTGAGGGAGTACTGGGACAGATTCAACCATCTTTGTGCCTCCTGTCCCAATCATCAAATTAGTGATCACCTGCTCATCCTGCACTTCATTGATGGATTGAGTATGCATGACAGACTCAATGTTGATGTTGCGGCTGGAGGATCATTGATGGACAAGACAATTTCAGAAGCCAGGTGCTTGATATCAAAGTTGAGTGGTTGTCATGATGAAGCTGGTGAATCCGTTGACAGCACAGGTTTTGAGTTGCAACCAGTACAAGTTTTCACTAAACTTAGCATTCCTGTTAATTTGCCTGAAATTCAAACTAGTTTTGATGTTTTTGACATGTTAAAGATTGAACTCATAGAACCTGTTTTGAGCACTACTACTCTGATGTCTGTGCATTCCTGTACTCTTAGTTCAGCCTTTTCCATTGAGCATATTGATATATCTCTTGGTCCTTCAGATACTTTGATTGATTTTGACATTGTTTCTCTTGATGATAGCCCTCCAGAATGTGAAGATACATCCAATAAAATTCTTTTTACTAGTGAGGTTGTTTCTGAGGAGTCAAAACAGGTTTACTCTAAACTTGAACTCCCTATCTGTTTGGCTGAGGTACAAAGTGATTTTTCTATTATTGAGTCTTTGCCTACTGAATCCGTGAAACCTCTGCTTGATAATTTTGACATGACGCCTGGTCATTCTGTGATTCTAGATGAAATTATTCTTGTGGACCAAATTGAAATAAGTGATAGAACATGCTGTGATTTTGATGCATATATTCTTAATCTGCTGGATGATTCTGGTTTTACTAATGACAACTCTGAAATGTTTGAAGAGTCATTTGTGCATTTAAACTTTGATTGGGATATGACAGATTATACATTGACTGCAGACACGGTAGAGACAAATAGAACTTTAGAGGAGGCAGAAGATGGAATCAATATTGCTGAAAGGGCCTTGAACGTGAAGAACCAGCTGCACACCTTGAATGGAAAGTTGTTAATGATGCAACAGGATGCTTGGAAAGTGCAAAATCAGCAACCAAAACTGAATGAAGAGCTGATGCTGCTAGAAAAAATGCTTGAGCAAGAGGAGAAATTTAATGCAGACATGGAGACTAGACACAGAGGAGTTCAACTCAATGGAGAAAAACTAATAAGCTCTTTCTTATCCCTTCTTTTAAATAGTAGTTATAAGTCTTTTATAGTAGTTTACATAGCTTTAAGTAGTATAGTAAATAGTAGAGTAGAAAATATGCTATTTTTCATAAAGCTAAAAAGAATTAATTTTGATCTTTGGCCAATTTGAGATTTTCTTGTAGCTTTGTAGTCTAGTTTAGCTTTTTAGTTCTATTATATTGTGTTTACTTTTCTTAGTCTTGTTCATATACATTGTGTGCTATGTTGAGTTTAGTTTTCTTAGTTTTATTCTGTTATTTGCATTCTTCTTCAGTTTTAGTTCTTTTTCGTTTCTGTTTTGAAGAAGTCTAATAATGTTTGTCCTGTTTGTACATACTTGTTTTGCTATTGTTCAATTCTAGCTATTTTTTGTGTTTTTTTAGTTTTTGTTATGTAAATATCTGATGTTGTTTGTTTTGTATATACCTATTACATATGTTTGTGATTATTCTGTGCTGTTAGGAAGCTTTACTCACTCACACATTGAGGGCAATGTGCCTCTTAAGTGTGGGGGTGGGAAGGTATAGGTTTAATCTTTTGTTTTGATTTAATTATAGGTATGTTTAGAATTAGTTTAGTAATAAAATAGGGGTAAATTTTTTTTTTCCTGAACTGTTTTCTCTTTATTTTTAGGTTTGATGGAGTTTATAAATACCTAGTGTAGTCTATTATTTTTGTTGTGGTCTGTAAATACCTATTCTTGTTACTGCTTTGTTTTAGTTTAGTTGTTAGCTTTGTAGATAATAGCTTTTAGATATTTCTAGGTTCTGTTAGGTTCTTTCTAGGTTTTGTTTCACAATTTTACTTAACTTTTTGCTGATTTACTTAACTTCTGAGCTGTGTTTCGTTAAGATAGATTGCCAATAGGTCTTTAGCTCTATATTTGAGTGAATGTATCTCTAGCAGTAATTTTTGCAGTTAGATCAATTCAAGTAAGCAGTTTGAGCATGATAGTGAGTAGCAAGCCCATTTTTGACAAATCTTTAACCTTAGAGAGTTTTGGGCCAAATTTTTGCTTTCTAGTGTGATTGCATGCATGTATAGCCATAGTTCTGATTTTGTATTAATTCTCTTTGAGTGTGCTTGATCTTGGTAAAACTTTAGAGATGATCTAGGCCTTTTTGTTCTTCCCATATTCACAATTATTTCCATTGTACCCTCATTTGAGCCGTATCCTTTTCTTTGCTTTCTATCCATTATAAACCATATTCCACATCAATAAACAACCTTGAGAGAATTGTGAGAAGCAAGGAGACTTTAGAACTCAGGAAGCAGAAAAAAAAAATGAGGCTAGAGGTGAAATTAAAAAAAAAAAAAACAAGCTCTAAAAGGAGAAGGAAAAGAGCTATAAAAAAGAGGAAAATAGAAAATTGGTTTGAAAAAAAAAATATAGAAAAAAAAAGAAAGAAAAGAAAGAAAGAAAAAAATATAGATTCTGGCCAAGTTATGGGAAATACCTGCAGTGAGTTTCAAATTCTACCTTCTTTCTTGCATATTCTTTAACCCATTCCAGCTTCTATTTCACAATTCTCTAACCCGTTCCAGATTTCTTTCTCATCCATCTAGCCTTTCCATTCTCCACTACATTACAAGCCATGCAAGTCCTAGTGATCTAGAGTTACCATGATTCAAGCAGTGTCAACTAGAGTTTTTCCAAAGTTAAGAATTGTGGTTCATCATGACATGTGGAGTGAAACAGGCTGATATTAAACACTTGAGTGAATTGAGTGCATACACCGCATCCTGTGAGGTTGAATTTGGGCTGCTACTTCTCTGAATTGTGATTTTCTGCTTGTTTTGGTTGAATCTGATTGTTCATTGCTGGCTAGAGTTGCTGAAACTTGGATTTGGAGTTGGTGATTCTGTTTGTGCAATTTTGATTAGAGAAACTAGCTAGTGTTGTGTAAATTAGCAGGGTTGAGTGAATTGTGATAGAGTCTTGGGTACCTTGTGTTCTTTTGAGTCTTGTCCTTTTTAGATTGAGTCTTTTGTTTTTGTTTTTGTTTTTCTTTTTAGTTGTCCCTGCCCAGGAGGGCAGTTCTTTAAGTGTGGGGGTGTGATAACTCTCCAAATTTACATATTTTTCTGTGTTTAGAGAGTCTTTCTTAGCTTCTATTTGTTCTTAATTGTATAGAATTAGTATAATTTTAGATTTTTCTTTTAAATCTGTAGAATTGTAAAATTTTAGTTAAAAATAGGTTTTTAGGTGTATTTTGTAGAATTTGTTTATAATTAGGAAATTAATCTTTTTCTTTAATAAAAAAATCTTTTCATAAAAAATATATTTCTTTTTAATTGATAAATCTCGTTCTCTTTTCTTTAATTTTTGATTTCTTTTTCTTTCTTTGTGGCAGATTGGATGGTTGGGCTGTTTTGAAGACTTGGGCCATGGCTGCTGCATATGGAGAAAGCTGATATCAATTGAAGAAGAATGGGCCACTCTTGGTTTAGTGAAGCTGATTTATGTGCTGATTTGGGCCACCT
>NC_028357.1:10252297-10258973 GCF_000741045.1 Vigna radiata var. radiata | reverse complement strand
TGGAGCCTAAGCATCCAAGGAACCTCCTCCAAGGTGTGTGGAATAGCTCTGGACGTTTCTCTTTGCCAAAATAATATTTTTTGAATCGCACTGGGGCTATATATAAGCCCAAAAAGATAGCAGAAAGATTACAGAATCTAGCTAATAAAAGCAGACAACTGCCCAGGAACCTGAGTTCACCGCTCAACGGTTTCCCTCTTGCCGCTTTGACCGCTCAGCGGTTAGTTTTTCCGTTGAGCGGTTTCGCTTTAATCGCTCTGAGCGCTCAACGGTCCATTCTGGCGCTCAGTGGCTCACTTGACGCTTCTTTTCATCATTTTTCTCCTTCTTTTATGGGTCTAAGTCCACCTTACTTCACTTCCATCTTCAATTCACCTTAAAACCCTGCAAAACAATGTAAAAACAAGCATAATATCTCTAAAACCAACTTTTGACTCTCACAAGACTCAACTAAGTGTTTTGCTTGACTTTAAGCTCATTCTAGGCCATAAAGGGTGTGTTTTAATATTAAATTTAAGTATGAAAATAACGTTTTTTAGACCGTTATCAAGTCACGTCTATTTATAGTTTTCTATAAATTAGATGCTCCTATAGTCGACTAGGCTGCTAATAAAGTCGATTGTCATAAGACAGTTATAATAGTTAAGTCAAATAGTAACAGTCAACAACAACCAAATAGATTTTATATTTAATACAGTTGACTATCATCAATGCTTTAACTAACTTTTGAAATATAGTCGTTACTGTACACAAGCATAACAAAATTTCAAATCAAATAACTAACTAAGTCGGATCCATTGTGCATGTAATCGACTTGGCACATCAGCTCAATTTGAAAATCTTTTCAATGCAAAATCACTTACAACACTGCTTTTGAAAGTCTGTGCATAGTCACGAGTTTTAATCGACTTAATTCATAATTAAGTCGACTTAAAAGTAGCAGTTATGTCACATGATATAAGTTCATAAAAGTGCATGTGGTTTTCTCTTCAAAACATATGTAATGCAATCATAAATGATGTATCACATATAAGCTTAGTAAGTGCATTCATATATCAAGATCAACACAAACATGTTCAATAAGATATCATCCATAATGAGGAATAGAACATGTAAAAGAAAACAATATATGTGTTATTAATAATGTTTTTTCATCATAAAAAACCAGAGTGATTAGAGCACCATAAGATTAAGGTTAGCTAAACCAGTGCTTCCCTTATCAACAATCTCAACAAAACTATTGTTTAAAAAGTCAACTATTGGTGAACTATGCCACTCTTTTCTTATTCTTTTCTCCAAAACTTGAAATTGTTGTAGTAAACAAGTTTAAAGTAGTGAGATGAGGCTAGGAAACTACTCAAATTTGAACACTACATAAAACACAAAGTTTGAGTAGTTAGAACCTAAAAAAGTCTACTAAAAAGGTGAGAAATTGACAATTCACCTAAAGTAGACTAATTTTAACTAATGTTAATATCCTAACAAGTCTAAAGTAGTGAAATGAAAGTATGAAAGTACTCAAAAGCAAAAAACTACCTAAAACTCAAAGTTTGAATAGTTAAAACCTAAAAATGTCTACTAAAAAGGTGAGAAATTANCAATTCACGTAACGTAGACTACTTTTAAGTAATGTTAATATCCTAACAAGTCTAAAGTAGTGAAATAAAGCTAGGAAACTACTCAAAAGCAAAAAACTACCTAAAACTCAAAGTTTGAATAATTANAACCTAAAAAAGTGTACTAAAAAGGTGAGANATTAGCAATTCACCTAAAGTAGACTAATTTTAAGTAATGTTAATATTCTAACTAGTCTNAAGTAGTGAAATGAAGCTAGGAAACTACACAAAAGCNCACAACTATTTTTAAACTACTATCACTTCCNAAATTCCATTTTCTTGGTCTTTACNACAAGTATATAGAGTTTTTGTATATAACTCAAAGGAGTTCAAAATGAATCTTTGTTTGACTAAGATTGGTGGAATTTCTTCACATCGTTGATATGCATTTTCGAGTAGATTATCTATGAAAGGTAAAGCCTTTAGAGCTTAGTGTTGAATCATAAGCTTAGTTTAGGTAAGATAAACTAGTTATTTATTTGTTCTTTTTGTTATATTGTATGATTTAGTTATTTGGTTGAGATTTTTAATGAGATATGTATTGTAGTGATGTTCTTTGTTAATGAAATATGAAAGTGAATGGATACTTGTGTGATAAAATGGTTTCATTAAGCATGAAAATAATTGACATATCAATTGAATCAAAGTGATTTAGTAAGAGATTGTTTTAGACTAAATATATCATTTTTAGCTTAGGAAAGCACTTACAAGAATCAACTTGATCCAATTTATACTTTGATATATATGTTAAGTATTAATTATGTAAACTTACTGGACGAGCTAACTATTTGTTGAAAAAAATTCAAAATTTTAAAATGTAGTAAACTTAAGTCATTTTACTTGCTTGGCGAGTCTTGTGATTGTTGACTCACTGGCAAGTGTACTAGATCGTTCAAGTAATATAATCAGTAAAGCCCGATATCATTCTTCCCAAGAGACTCGATGGCCTTATCGTTCGTGTGAATTAAAATCGTAAGACTTGTAGAAAAAGATTAATTATTGTGGATGCAAAGACAGAAAATAAACATGCAATGTATTTGATTCAATTGACAAAAAAGACTATGGATGAATGGAGTTATTGGGGGTTGACAATTTCATCTTATNCGCTNCCTCTTATCTACTCCTCTTGTTTAATGTGCTTAATTATCTAATTGTTATGCAAACTTTCTTGGCCTACCCTTAACCCGATCCCTCGGCGAAAAGAGCCTATTACTAATTACTGGTTTGCTATCCCTAGCCTCCCCTAGCAATTATCAATGCATTACCGAACAGAAGCAAAAACAATTGATCGTCCTACCTCCCTATCCCTTGGTGGTATTTCATTAATCAAGGAATTTCTCACTAGTTCATGACAGTAGTGTACGTTCCCGTATCAATACAGATAAACAACAGTTATCGGATGAGTTAAACGATAAAAGCTTTAAGCGCAGATGAGAACCCAACAATTGATAATCAAAGCATATGAAGAATCATATAAATAAACAAGAGTTTCAATAAAAGAGACTTTCAAAAGATTACATTGTTTCTCCCAACAACAAAAGGGTTTAGTTCATAATTGTCATGGTGAACCTAGATGAAAATTGGAAGAATGGAAGAACAAACCCTAGATAAGATGAAAAGGATCCTAAGCATCCAAGAGATCTTCTCCAATGAGTGAAAATTAGGTCTGGCCGCCCTCTTCTCTCAAAAGAATGAGACTGAAATCGTAAAAGGGCTATTTATAGCTGAAGAGCGTCACAGAAAACAGGCCCAGGCCCAGCGGACAACCGCCTGGCGGCACACTTATGCCGCCCGGCGGTTTGCCCATAATCACGCCACCGCCCGACGGCAGGGGGCCACCGCTCGGCGGTTTGCCTCTAATCGCGAATCCGCCCAGCGTCCACGCCAGGTGCCTACTCCTCGCATTGGACCACCCAGCGGTGCAATTTTGCCGCCGGGCGGTTCCTAGACTCTTCTTTTCTTCAATTTTCCTCTGTCTTGAGTCTAAGACCTTCATCTTCATCCCCAATCTCCACTTTCATCAAAATCACTGCAAAACAATGCAAAACAAGCATAATATCGCTAAAAANAGCTTTTGACTCTCGATTGACTCATTTATTGGGTTTTACTTGATTCTAAGCTCATTCTAAGTCTTCAAGGGTGTAATTTGGTCTAAAATGACATATGAAAATAACTGTTTTTCAACCGTTATCACAACCCCAAACTTAGAATTTTGCTTGTCCTCAAGCGAACAAAACGAAACAGCAAACAAAACAAAGCTTGGCTTTCTACTATTTCATCCAATGATTCAACATTCCTAAAGTACATGACAAGAACTACTCAACTTCAGATTTTTGGTGGAGTCAAATCAAGATGCATGCATGTTTCCAATTCAGTTCAGTTCACAAGTTTCTCAACAGATGTTACACATTATGAATGACCAATCCACTAAGCAAAGATGCAATCATGAAATTTAGCAATTCTCACCAGGCAAGTGTTTCACTCAATCACTCAAGTGTTTAGGGTAACACTCCAACACTCTATCATTCACAAGTCACATGAAATAAAATTTCCATTAATCTAAAACAACCAAAATCCTTACATGCAAATACCATCAAAAGGACTTTTCCAAAGATTGTAATGAGGCTGGGCTAACAAGAAGAATTGGTTTTTCTGGAATGCAAAGTCCTTGAGTTAAGAGAGCTATCATAGTATTCAACATTTAAGCACAAATCTCTTCCTCACCAATCTCACTTATTCCCAACTTTTCCCTTTTCTTTTTCATTGAGCTCATCTTCATGCTTTTTATTCTTTTCTTTTCTTTTTCTCATGTATTTTTTTCTTTCACAACATTTGAGCTCAATGCTTTTTCAATTGCTTTTCAATTTTCCCCATGCAACCCCAAACTTGAACCTTTTCATCACATACAATTAAGCTCATCCCAACTCAAGGTAAAGAATTTCAAGACAAGGGTTCACATCCTGTTTAAGGCTAAGGTTCAAAAAGGGCATAATATTTTCAAACACTTTGGGTGAAAATTTGGCTAGAGAAGGGTTTTCAAAAATGGCCTTGATCATATGACATTCACATGCAATTTAATCACTCATCAAGATTAAGGCAATATCATTCATGCTTTCCTGTGAACAATACATACAACAATGAAAACTTTGGAGCTCAATACCTCACACAACATGTTTTCTCACACAATATTCATTCATACACCCTGCCTAGCATCATGACCACAATCATAATTCATCACCCATCTGTTTCACAGAATATCAACATGCAATGTAGCTTAATTATCATCCACATCAAATCATCATCAAATAGTCTCATCATGCAAATTATTCATCCAAACATCTTCAGAAAAAGTATTCAAGCCAAGCATACACACTAAAAATAAAATTCAACCTATTCTAAGAATTTAAATGCAAAGGTAAAAGAGAGAATCTAGGTTGCCTCCTAGTAGCGCTTGTTTAACGTCACGAGCCTGACCCAAACCTGTTTAGAACTTGTCAGTAAGTGCAAATCCTTCCAACACCCATCAGTAGGTGTACCTTCCTGTGTTCTTCAGTAATTTCCATAAAATTTAGGTTCCCCTAGTAGATGCCACCCAAAAATTGTTCCAAAAATTAAAAAATTTACGAGTTCAACAAAAACATAAAACAAATAAACATGTTTTAAACTACAAAAAGTGCTCTCCAGCAAATCAACTCTTCATCTTCATGTTGGGATCTTCATCGTCCCATTTGCTCAACTTTCTTTTGTCCACTCTTCGAATTGCTGTGGAGTAAGGCCTTCTGATCTCTACCATTCCCTCCTCCTTAAGCTTCCTATTCACAATCCATTTCCTGTTTTTAAATCGCACTGACATGCCACGCAGGAATGGTGTGTCCTCTGAGTGGATTGATTCCTCTATGCTTGCCTTCTTTTCCTCAAGAATATGTAAAACATTACAATTGTTATGACAATCAATACCTGTGGTGTTTTCCTCTTTTGCAGCTTCTCTTCTGGCCCTTTTGTATTTGGCTCTTCTTATTGCTCTCATTTTGGTTTCCTCAGAGCCATAAATTAACACTTGGTCATGATCTCTTAGCTTTATTCTTCCATCATGGACACGTATAACCATCTTAGAAGTCCTCATGAAAGGTCTTCCCAAGATTAACGGAATTCTTCCCTCATTGGCCATGTCCACAACAACAAAGTCAATTAAAAATTCCAACTCATTAATTCGGACAATTGCATCTTCCACCATACCGATGGGCTTCTTAATAGATCCATCCGCAACCGTTAGGGTAGTGTTTGCTGGTTTTAATTTTAGCCCTCTGATGAAGGTTGAAAAACAGTTATTTTCATATGTCATTTTTGACCAAATTACACCCTTTACTACTTGGAATGAGCTTTGAATCAAGCAAAACTCAATAAATGAGTTTGTAGAGAGTCAAAAGTTATTTTTAGCGATATTATGCTTGTTTTGCATTGTTTTGTAGCATTTCTGAGAAAATGAAGAATGGAGTTGAAGATAAAGGTCGTAGACTCAAGAAAAGAGAAGAAAATTGAAGATTTGAAGAGTCGACGCACCGCCCGGAGGTAACTTACACCATCGGGCGGTCCAGGGCGAGGAGTAGGCACTAACGTTGGCACTGGGCGGATTTGAGGAAAACCGCCGGGCGGTGACCCTACCGCCGAGCAGTTTTGCGGTTTATGGAAAACCGTCGAGCGCCACACTTGTTCCGCCGGGCGGTGGTCCGTTGGGCTTGGGCCTTTTTTCTGTTGCGCTCCTCACCTACAAATAGCCCTATTGCGAGTTGAGATGTATCCTTTTGACAGAAGGGGGCGACCAAACCTAATTTTGCTCTCTGGAGAGGATCTCTTGGATTCTTAGGCTCCTTTTCATCATTTCTAGGGTTTGCTTTTCCATTCTTCTTCCATTTTTCATCTAGTTTCACGAGGAAAATGGTGAACTAAACCCTATTGTTGTTAGGGGAAACAATGTAATCTTTTGATACTCTCTTTTATTGAAACTCTTGATTATTTATATGGTTTCCATATGTTTTGATTGTTAATTGTTGGGTTCTCAT
>NC_028357.1:10235748-10250681 GCF_000741045.1 Vigna radiata var. radiata | reverse complement strand
AATTATCGGCTTGCTATCCCTAGCCTCCCCTAGCAATTAGCAATGCATTACCGAACAGAAGCAAAAACAATTGATCGTCCTACCTCCCTATCCCTAGGTGGTATTTCATTAATCAAGGAATTTCTCACTAGTTCATGACAGTAGTGTACGTTCCCGTATCAATAGAGATAAACAACAGTTATCGGATGAGTTAAACTATAAAAGCTTTAAGCGCAGATGAGAACCCAACAATTGATAATCAAAGCATATGAAGAGTCATATAATTAAACAAGAGTTTCAATAAAAGAGAGTTTCAAAAGATTACATTGTTTCCCCCAACAACAAAAGGGTTTAGTTCGCCATTGTCATGGTGAACCTAGATGAAAAAATTGAAGAATGGAAGAGCAAACTCTAGATAAGATGAAAAGGAGCCTAAGCATCCAAGAGATCTTCTCCAAGGAGTGAAAATTAGGTCTGGCCGCCCTCTTCTCTCAAAAGAATGAGACTGAAATCGTAACAGGGCTATTTATAGCTGAGGAGCATTACAGAAAACAGGCTTAGGCCCAGCGGACAACCGCCCGACGACACACTTATGCCGCCCGGCGGTTTGCCCATAATCACGTCACCGCCCGACGGCAGGGGGCCACCGCCCGGCGGTTTGCCTCTAATCGCGAATCCGCCCAGCATCCACGCCAGGTGCCTCCTCCTCGCGTTAGACCGCCCAACGATGCAATTTTGCCGTCGGGCGGTTTCTAGACTCTTCTTTTCTTCAATTTTCTTCTTCTGTCTTGAGTCTAAGACCTTCATATTCATCCCCAATCTCCATTTTCATCAAAATCACTGCAAAACAATGCAAAACAAGCATAATATCGCTAAAAATAGCTTTTGAATCTCGACCGACTCATTTATTGGGTTTTACTTGATTCTAAGCTCATTCTAAGTCTTAAAGGGTGTAATTTGGTCTAAAATGACATATGAAAATAACTGTTTTTCAACCGTTATCAGTGAACAGGACTCCCAAGGGTTCAAATTGCTAGATGAGTAAAAGGCTCATTAAGTAAAATTCAAAATTTTAAAATCGGAAGAGTTTATGTTATTTTACTCATTGGGCGAGTGTAGGCTTGTTGGGTGAAATATTCTATTGAGAGTTTTATGTATTTTCTCGTTGGGTGTGTCAATTTCTTCACTAAGAAAAAATTTTTGAATAAAAATTCAGATATCTCAGAGGGGATTGGTCGTTGAACAAGTTAGGACTAGTTGGACGATTATATCTCCAAACGCAGATCATTAAGCGAGTGAGAATGCTCACTAGATGAGCTTGAGTTTTAAAAAATCTAAGCTTTTTGTGCTCGTTGAGCAAGAGGAGAAGTTTGTAGATATAAAAAACTAATGGTTTGAGATTTTAAAATGAATATGTGTAAGCCATAATCTATTGTGAAATTTGAGAGGGTACGTAGAACTAGGGCATGAACTAGGGAGAAGAGTTTCATTATCCCATATTCATCTCCAAAGAAAAAAAATGCATCCACATCTCCATATCAATATCCAATGGGTATAACTTTTTTATCCCATCCACATCCTTATTAGGTAATGGATATACTCATACCCATGTTCGTATTTGTTCTTTTTACAATATCAATAACAATTAATTAAATTTTATTAAAAAAATTTACAAATAACAATTGAATTGAAGAAACAAGATATTATCAAATATTCAATATGAAAGGATTATTATTGTTTTCTAATATCAAATATTTAGAAAAAAATTATAATATTTCAAACTAGAGCATCAAACAAAATTTCAGGAGGACTAATATATTTATAACTATTGTAATTGTCAATGAAATAAATTTGATAAAAATATATTTTCTTTAGAAAAAATATTAAAAAGATAGGTATAGAAGTTTAAAAATATCTTAAATGTCTTTTTTCTTCCTTTCCCAAAATTCTAATGAAATATTTTCTTAATCAAACAAAAAAATTAGGGTCAAATATTTTTTAGACCCTAAAATTTAAGGAGAAATTTGAAATTGTCTTTGTTTCACACTTTAATAAAATATGATCCTCAAATTTAATAGATAGAATCCTCATAACCTAACAATGATAAATATTTTTGACTTGTCAAACGACGTTTCTGGATGACGTTTGAGTTGTTTACACTACTTCGCACATTCAACAAAAATACTAACTTGAAATATTGTTCAACACTTGAAAAAAATTAATTTCATTGGATTAAAAAGATTACATCAACTCATTATTAAAGTTTAAAGAATAAAATGTATCAAAGTTTAGGACAAAGATGAATTTCAATTTCACATCAAATTTTAGAGACTATAAACATATTTAACCTTATAAAAATTATAAGAGTTAAATATGATTTTGGTCACTAAACTATCACACAATTTTGATTTTTGTCCTTCTTTCAAAATCTTATCCATTTTCATCTCTGTCATTTTAGAAAATATAAGATTTAATTCTCCACAACCAATGCCATTAGATTTTTTTTTTCTTAAGTCGGTGTGCCTGGTCTTCATGTCTACAACTAAAAGTTAATTTTAACACAATTTCATATTTCAAACTAAATTAGCTATTTTAAAATAAATTATAAATAAAATAACATTTTAAAGCACAAAACTGGAATAAAAAACTAAATTTAAAAATTAAATGAAAATACAAATTTACACTCATCACTTTACATTTTTTATTATTTAAAGACCATAAACTATTGTAAATATAATTGGTTTACAAAAATATGTTTTGACACATTTTTATACCTCAAGCTAAATTAACTATTTGAAAATAAATCTAAATTAAAATAATATTTTAAAGCAGAAAACTCAAATAAACAAGCTAAGTTTAGAAATTCAATGAGAGCACAAATTCGTACTATTATTTCATATAGTTTTTATTATTTAAATATTATAAATTAATGTAGATATAGTTGGTTTAGATTGAGTTTTTGAAGTTTCCTTATTTCGAAACAGATGAATAATAATTTTTAATTTGTTGTTCAAAATTTAAGTTCCAAACCAAATTAATAAGATAAAGTTGATCAATAAAAAATTTCAATTTGAATATATTCCCCTTGTTATAAAGTTGAATCCTTGACCATCCTATCATGAATCCTAATTTGTAACTTGATTGAATTTCCCACCCTATACAACACTCCATGTCATTTCTCTCAAATTTGTGCTCACAAGTCATTATGATGATAGGAATCATTCCCTTTTCTTATAAGACTAAGCAACGAGAGTCTCCGAGAAGATTCAACCTTCGAAAAATGTTTAAACCTTGTACAACCTTTTTATAGGTTTTATTTAATAAAAATCAAGTCAAATTTACAAAATAAACTCTTATATAATAGTGTTTTAAAAGTAAATTACACTTATATTCCCTGAATTTTAGAATCAGACCAATATCTCGTCTAAAACAAAGTTCTAATCAAATCTCTCATCTATTTATTAAAAAAAATCCATTATCACATTTTTTTTTCCTCATACCAATATTCTCTTCTTTTTAGAAAAATTGTACTTACACTATAATAATAAAAAAAAAAAGCCTTAAAAGAATAATAACAACATAAAATATATGTTTAATTTTTTTTTAAAGTACCATGAGGATGAAAAAACAAAGTCCATTAAAAGAAATTTGAAGAAACATAGTGAGCACGACCTTTGACAGCAATAGGCCCGTGCCGTGTCCGTCATGTAGTTCTTCTGTTCATTAATCTTTCACCCATTCTTCTTTGAATTTGAACTTCCATCAACTTCAAATCATGCTCTTTCTTTACTTTTTCTTCTTTAGCTATTTCATATTCTCATTGAAACTTTGAAAGGTTTTGTTTGAATAATCAAATTCTAACTGTCAAAGCATTATCTATTTTTCTCTTTTATGATTTGCATAACAAAACAGTTCGCATCTTTATATATATATATATATATATATATATATATATATATATATATATATATATATATATATATATCATGTTGATGATAAAAAATAAACCTACAGGATAAAATATAACTAATTATTGTTTTAACATAACCAAATTTATTACAAATCTGTCAATTTAATTTATTGATCAAATTAAATAACTTATTATCATATTAGTCCAGTAAGAACAACAAAAACACCCTTTCAGTTCAGAATTTTCATTGAAACGATACAATTTAGTTAATGATCAATCAAACACACTTAAGCTATCATTAGAACAAATTTACAGCAGCAAAACGAAGATGACAGAGGCAAAAACGAAATTGAATCAATGCAACAAAATCATAACAGAAATGGAATTGAAAATGGAAGCGTAAAAACGCAAATCTGAAATGCAAATCTAAAACGCAAATCTGAAACATAAATTGGAATCTAAAATGGAAGCAAGTAATGAAGACGAAATTCAAATTGCAATCGAAAATAAAATTCATTCAATACAAGAAGAAGGAGAACGAAAACAAACCTAAAACCCCTAAACGAGAGGTGGAAAATGTCCTAAGCTGTACATCTAAGAAGAGGAAAACAAAAATGAGGGAAAGAAGAGAAACCTAAAATCTGATTTGGGTTTATAGACCCCCAAATTACAATTATGCTCTTAGTATGTGCTTTTCCTAAAAGTTGACCAAAAATGGGTCCAAAGTCATAAAGTTTGACCCAATTACAGTATAAACGAATTTAAAACGAAATTAATCTATAATGTTGCCATGACCAAGCTCTTAATGTCCCAAAATATGATTCCACGATTGTCCTGCAATAATAAATGAAATAATTAGACTCAAATAATTCAAATTACTTAAAATAAGAATTAGTAGTCCAATTAAACCCAAATAGTGAAAATAAGACAATAATGGAGAATTAAATTTAATTCACTAACACAATTTGGTGCGGAAAGCTAAGTGAATAGTATAAAATAATGATTCATCACATCAATACATACTAATGTTGAGATTGTTGACAACACAATTTCTATATCAACACATTGCTTAATAACATGAATATGTTGTTTGGTGTGATTACATATTCGTATGCATTTTAACTATTATATCTGTTGAACATGTTTCAAATGTGTTACATGTTCCTATGTTGATTGTTTGATACATATCTAGAACGTGTTTATACGCTTTATGTGTTATGTGCTTTGCATCATTTAAAATGTTTTACTGCACATATTTTAAAGCTGAAAAACACAAGCACTTTATGAACTTTTAACTATGTGACAAAGTTCTAGTACAATTGATTACATAGTAAATGGATTCGACTCTGCTAAAGTCTTTGTGCAGATTTTGAGGATCAGTGTTGTGTGTATTTTTGAGAAGAAAAGAATTTCAAAATGTTTTACTTGGTTGATGTCGACTATGTAATTTACATATTCGACTGTATCTGTTGTCTGTTCTGCTATATTTTTAAAAGTTAGTTGAGCATGGATGACTTGGTCAACTGTATTGAATGTGTTTTGTTATTTGTTGACCATAGGCTACTAAGTTGACTGAACTGTTATAACTAATACAGTCGACTGAATTAGTAGCACATTCGACTGAGAATCTGACTGATTAACAGAAATCTATAAATAGATTGAACATGAGTTTGTTCAAAGATTTTTGAAAAACTAACAATTTCTTTTCTGTTTTAGATTTCACTTAGCTCCAAGAATTCTCCAAGAAGACGGTGGTGATCTTTCTTGAACGAGATTCATTGAGGAGTCAATGTGCGCTTACACTTGTTGATCATTACCTGCACAAGAAAGGTGATTCTGTTTGATCATGTTGAAGGCTTGGCATCCTGTGAAGACTGCTGAATTGTGATCAAGGCTTGGCATCCTATAAAGACTGCTGGAATTGTACCTATTGTGATACAGGGGGATAATGCACTTTGAGGGTTGTTCAAAGTGGTGTTGCAAATTGCAGAAGAGGGAATTCTTGCTGTAATTTTGGTTTTGTTGTGCAACTATATTTTGGTTTTGGGTTAGAGAGGAGATTTATATTTTTGATGTGGAGGTCTTTTATAAATTCCTTGTTGTAAAAACAACAACCATTATAGTGCATTTGCTTTTGTGTGGAAGGACACTGGATGTAGGCATTGTTGGCCGAACCAGTATAAAAACCTATTTTTGAATTTCTCTATCCCTTATCTTTTACATTCCAGTCGACTCTATTTCTAATGCAGTCTACTACGTTTTTTCCGCTGCATATATTTTCTGATTGCTTGCATTTCAAGAAACTTTAAAAATCTTTATACTTTGTTTGCAAGATTGTGAAAAGAACATATTTTTGAAACATCACTAATTCACCCCCCCTCTTGGTGTTTAAAGAAGCCTACCTGTTTTCCAACAACTAACACATCATGCATCATAAACACAACATTATGCACTAAACCAAGCTCTTAAACTCATTGCTACTCCCCAAATTTTGCTAGGACGAGTTCTACTGCACACCAAACCTAAATTCAAACTCTGATAAACTTTTTCCTAATGCTTCACTACTACCAAGATCATTAACTATGACAACATAAAGGTTCACACTCCAACTAACCCCTGCACCATCTTATAGACACTAATAAAACATGTTTCAATTATGATTTTTCCCAACCTGATTCTACTATTAGAAAACCATGTAATAGACCATGCACTAAGCTCACCCACTTTAAATAAAACCACCTAAATTGTAGAACTACAAGTCGACATCATCACATCAGCCTCTCCTAAGCTCAGGAAGTCCTTATAGTGTATATAATATTTCAATGCTGCAGAGTTTTATCCTATCCAATTTCAAAATCCACAGTACCATCACACATCAACTTCAACCATTGATCATGCACCTAAACCATATAACAACCATCCCATACCATGCATAACAATAGATATTATACTCAAAGTCCTACCCCAACCACGACTACACCAGAGTCAGTGAGCATCGCTCAAATCCAAAACAACCAATAACAAAAAATAAATAATTTAAACATCATAACACAAAAAAACAATTAAATAGCACGACCTTCAACCAAAACCAATTTAAAACGACATGGCAGGCATCAAATGACCTTGGATTTATATAAGAACAACAAATATAATTAGCTATTAATCATATTAACTACAACAAGCATGATTTTGGACAAACATATCAGAAAGCCTAATCCATAGGATTAATTTACATACCTAGCATGTTGCTCATGTATTCAACCTAAAAATACAAAAACAACCATACAAAGGTATATCTTATATGCTCACAACAATTCTTATCCAAATCCAATTCATTCCTGACCAAACCATAATTAAATTGCCAAACGAGAAAAACACCAAAACATAATATTCTACATTTAGCATAACACCATATACACATATAACAATTCAAGATCACCATACACAAAATTTGCATAAACAAGAGACAAGGTCAACTCTAATTACCATTCATCCAACAAAGATTACAACCTCTGGGTGTGACACCTAGGCACTGACGAGGGCGGGGAGTGATCGCCGGTGCAAGAGGCACGAACAAGGAGTGGCTCCTGGAAGGCTTCCAGTGGAAGGGGCACATGGAAGAATCGAACATACACCGGAATGAGAAGATCTAGAGACTATATAGGTATGACACTATACGGTTGAAGGATAACTTAAAGGAATTAATTTGGCTACTCATATCAACAAATGTATTTGCTTTTCAGTAGCCTAACTCATAAGAACTCCATGGGTAAGCGTGCTTAGCCTAGAGGAATTTAGGGATTGGTGACCTTCTGGGAAGTTTTTCCGGAAAATGTGCGAGTGAGGACAAAGCACATTGGAAAGCCTCGTGTTGATTTGTGGCGCAATCAATATTCCCTGTAAGTTTTCGGGGCGTTACAAATGGTATCAGAGCCGAGCCTCTCCCAGTACAGTGTGGTTCGAGGACGAACCAAGCGAAAGCTGGTGGGCATGTGACACCCGAGCACTGAAAAGGGCAGGGAGTGATCGCTAGTGCAAGAGGCATGGACAAGGAGCAGCTCCTGGCAGGCTTCCAGTGGAAGGTGCTCGAAAACAGGTTGGCTTCTTTATTTCACTAAGACGGGGTGTTAAGTCCCTGGCAAATGTACCAGATCGTTATCATGTAATATAAATGGGTAAGTCCAAGTATCGTTTTCCCAAGGGACTCTTAGTCTTTACTTTTCATGTAAACTAATCATGTAAGACTTGAGAAAAGAATTAGATTGGTGTTTGTATGCAAAGAAAAAAAGTAAACATGCAAATGCAATGATTCAATTGGTTTTAAGAAACTATGGATAAATGGAGTTGTTGGGGTTTACAATTTCATCTTATCCACCCTCATATATCTACACTTCTTATTTAATTAGCTTATTTATCATATTGTCATGCAAACTTTCTTAGTCTACTTTTGACAGATTGGCAAGCATACCAAATCGTTCAAGTAATATAATTGGAGTAACCCAATATCGTTCTTCCCAAGAGACTCGAAAGGCTTTCTCGTTCACGTGAATTAAAATAATAAGACTTGAAAATAAAAATAAATAATTTGGTTTGAGAACAAAAATATTAACATGCAAAAGAGAATGATTCAAATAACAAGGAGAAAACAATGGATGAATGGAGTTGTTGGGGGTTTACAATTTCATCATTATCCGCTCTCTCTTATCTACTCCTCTTGAATTATTAGTTTGATTAATTAATTGTCATGCAACTTTCTTAGCCTACCCTTAACCCGATCCCTTGGCGAAAAGAGCCTAATATTAATTACTGGCTTGCTATCCCTAGCCTCCCCTAGCAATTAATACANCATTNTAGANCAGAAGTTAAACACAATTGATCGTCCTACCCCTATCNCTAGGTGGTATTNNAAAATCAAGGAATTACTCACCAGTTCATGACATTATTGTACGTCCCCGTATCAATAAAGACAAACAACAGTTACCGAATGAGTTAAACGATAAAGGCCTTAAGCACAGATGAGAACCCAACAATTAACAATCAAACATATGGAAACCATATAAATAATCAAGAGTTTCAATAAAAGAGAGTATCAAAAGATTACATTGTTTCCCCCAACAACAATAGGGTTTAGTTCACCATTGACATGGTGAAACTAGATGAAAAATGGAAGAAGAATGGAAAGGCAAACCCTAGAAAAGATGAAAAGGAGCCTAAGCATCCAAGAAATCCTCTCCAGAGAGCAAAATTAGGTCTGGCCNTCTTCCCCTGTCAAAAGAATAACTCTGAACTCGAAATAGGGGTATATATAGGTTAGGAGCGCAGCAGAAAATAGGGCCAAGCCCAACGGACCACCGCCCGGCGGTTTAAGTGTGCCGCCCGGCGATTTCCCTTAACCTCCAAACCGCCCGGCGACAAGGGTCACCACCCGGTGGTTTCCCTCAAAATCGCCCAACGCCAACGCCAATGTCTACTCCTCGCCCTCGACCGCCCAACGGTGTAAGTTGCCGCCGGGCGGTGCGTTGACTCTTCAAATCTTCAATTTTCTTCTCTTTTCTTGAGTCTAGGACCTTTATCTTCAGCTTCATTCTTCATTTCCTCAAAATAGCTATAAAACAATGCAAAACAAGCATAATATCGCTAAAAATAGTTTTTGACTCTCTACAGACTCATTTATTGAGTTTTGCTTCATTCTAAGTTCATTCCGAGTAGTAAAGGGCGTAATTAGGTCTAAAATGACATATGAAAATAATTGTTTTTCAACCTTCATCAACACCCCAAACTTAGAACTTTGCTTGTCCTCAAGCAAACAAAACAACACACAAAACAAAACTTGGCTTTATCCTCTTCCATCCAATGTTTCAACAATCCCAAAGTACATGACAAAACTACTTAATTCAATATCCTCAGTGAAATCCAAAATAAGATGCATGTATGCTTTCAATCCAGAGATTGCACAACAGATGTTATACATTATGAATGATCAATCCACTAAGCAAAAATGCACTCATGANAATTAACAGTTCATACCAAGCAAGTGTTTCACTCAATCACTCAAGTGTTTAAGGTGACACTCCACTCTCTATTGTTCACAAGGCACATGAAACAAAATTGCCACTCATTTCAAACAATCAACATCTTTACATGCAAATGCTATCAAAAGGACTTTTTCAAGGCTTGTAATGAGGTTGGGCTAACAAGAAAAATTGGTTTTTCCATAATACAAAGTTCTTGAGTTAAGATAGATGTCCAAATATTCAACAATTTAAGCACAACTCTCTTTCTCACCAATCTCACTCATTTCCAACTTCTACTCTTTTTCTTTTTCTTTTGCATTGAGCTCTTCTTCATGCTTTTCTTCTTTTCTTTTTTTGTTCTCATGAATTTTTATTTTCACAACATTTGAGCTCAATGTTTCACAATTGCTTTTCAATTTTCCCCCACACAACCCCAAACTTGAACTTTTTCATCATATACAATTAAGCTCATCCCAACTCAAGGTAAAGAATTTAAAGACAAGGGTTCACATCCTGTTTAAGGCTAAGGTTCTAAAAAGGGTATAATATTTTCAAGTGTTTTGGGTGAAAATTTGGCTAGAGAAGGGTTCTCAAAAAAGGGCCTTGATCATATGACATTCACAAGCAATTAAATCAATCATCAAGATTAAAGCAATATCATTCATGTTTTCCTATGAACAATGCATACAACAATAAAAACTATGGAGCAAAAAAATCTCACACACATGCTTTCTCACACAGAATTCAATCATGCATCCGGCTTAGCATAAAAACCACAATCATAATTCATCACACATCTATTTCACAGAATATCAACATGCATTGCAACTTAATTCTCATCCACATCAAATAATCATCAAATAGCTCCATCATGCACATCAATTAGTCAAACATTTTCAGAACAAGTATTAAAGCCAAGAGTACACACCAACTTTAAAATTCAACCTATTCTAGGAATTTAAAATGCAAAGAGTAAAAGAAGAAAATCTAGGTTGCCTCCTAGTAACGCTTGTTTAACGTCACGAGCCTGACCTAAACCTCATGGATCTACCAACAACATGATTGAGGCAAATTGCTCCACATCTCCTCCTACATAGTGTTTGAGCCTTTGGCCATTCACGATCCAACTCCGTTGCTGATCATCTTCAGTCCAAGATTCTAATTCCACTGCTCCACTCTGGAATACGCGTTTCACTACAAAAGGTCCTGACCATTTTGATTTCAGTTTCCCGGGGAATAACTTTAGCCGCGAGTTGAATAATAGAACCAAATCTCCTGGATGGAAAGTTTTCTTAATCAACTTCTTGTCATGATAAAACTTCACTTTATCTTTGTAGGTCCTGGATGACTCGTAAGCGTGCAACCGCATTTCTTCAAGTTCTAGCAGCTGATTGCCTCGTTTCCCTTGAGCCTTCTTAGGGTCAAAATTCAAAAATTTCAAAGCCCACCAAGCTTTGTGTTCCATTTCAACTGGCAAATGACACGCTATTCCATAGACTAACTGAAAAGGAGATAACCCCATAGACGTTTTCATGGTCGTTCTATATGCCCAGAGAGCATTGGTCTGCGGATGATAAGGTGCAACTTCCTTATGTTTCACCCCATAATGCTTAAGTACCTTAGATAGCTGAGCATTGCAAAAGTGAGAGCCCCCATCATTAATAAGGATCATGGGAGTTCCAAAACGCGAAAAGATTTGTCTTTTTAAGAATTTGATCACGGTGTTAGCATCATTCTTAGAACATGCTACAGCTTTGTTAACAAATTAGCAAGTGTACCAAATCGTACAAGTAATATACCCCTAAGTAAAAATGTACTCATGAAAATCAACAGCTCATACCAAGCAAGTGTTTCACTCAATCACTCAAGTGTTTAAGGTGACACTCCACTCTCTGTTGTTCATAAGTTACATGAAAAAAAATTGCCATTCATCTCAAACAATCAACATCTTTACATGCAAAGGCCATCAAAAGGATTTTTTTTTTCAAGGCTTGTAATGAGGTTGGGCTAACAAGGAAAATTGGTTTTTCTAGAATGCAAAATCCTTGAGTCAAGAGAGCTAACAAAATATTCAACATTTAAGCACAACTCTCTCTCCAATGTCTCTCATTCCCAACTTCTTCCCTTTTCTTCTCTTTTTCATCGAGCTCATTTTCATGCTTTTCTTCTTTTCTTTTCTTTTTCTCATGAATTTTTCTCTTTTACCAACAATTGAGCTCAATGCCTTTCACTTGCTTTTTCAATTTTCCCCCGTACAACCCCAAACTTGAACCTTTTCATCACATACAATTCAGCTCATCCCAACTCAAGGTAAAGAATTTCAAAACAAGGGTTCACATACTGTTTAAGGCTAAGGTTCAAAAAGGGTATAATATTTCAAGTACTTTGGGTGAAAATTTGGCTAGAAAAGGGTTTTCAAAAATGGCCTTGATCATATGACATTCACATGCAATTCAATCAATCATCAAGATTAAGGCAATATCATTCATGTTTTCCTGGGAACAATGCATACATCAATAAAAACTCTGGAGCTCTAAATCTCACACACATGCTTTCTCACACAAAATTCATTCAGACACCCTGCATAGCATCATGACCACAATCATAAATTATCACACATCTATTTCACAGAATATCANCATGCATTGCAACTCAATTCTCATCCACATCAAATAATCATCAAATAGATCCATCATGCACATCAGTCAATTAAACATTTTCAGAACAAGTGTTAAAGCCAAGAGTACACACCAAAATAAAAATTCAACCTATTCTAAGAATTTAAAATGCAAGAGTGTAAGAAGAAATTCTAGGTTGCCTCCTAGTAGTGCTTGTTTAACGTCGCGAGCCTGATCCAAACTTGTTTGGCACTTGTCAGTAAGTGCACTTCCTTCCACCACCCATCAGTAGGTATACCGTCCAGATATCCTTCAGTGGATACCAAAAATTTAGCATCCCTCAGTAGATGCTACCTAAAAATTGTTCAGAAAATTCAAAAAGTACATGTTCCAACGAAAATAAAAATGCAAAACTGAAAATGAAAATTGTTCTAAAAAATACAAAAATTAATTTCCAGTAAGTTCAACTTTTCTTCTTCACGTTGGGATCTTCATCGTCCCACCGGCTCACTTTTCTTCGGTCCACCTTCTTGATCACTGTGGAATATGGTCTTTGAATTTCCACCATTCCTTTTTCCTTCAACTCCTTTACTATCCATTCCTTTTTCTTAAATCTTACTTTGCTCCCCGGTTGAAGTGGATCTTCTTTTGATTCTGGATGAATGGTTTTTCCCCTTTTATCCTCAGGCACCTGCAAAACACAACAGCTGTCAAAATAATCATTACCTGCTATGTTCTCTTCTTATTCCCCGTTCATCTCTGGCTTTTCAAATGTGTTTCTTTTTACTATTTTGATCTCATCTCCTTCACGTCTAGTATAAAGAAATAGATAATTCAAATCCCTCATCATTATCCTTCCATCATGAACATCAATAAACATCTTTGATGTTGCCATGAAGGGTTGCCCCAAAATTACAGGATACTCTTCCTCCGTTTTAACATCCATGACAATGAAATCTGCTAAAAACTCAAGACAATATGCTCGCACAACAACATTTTCCACCATTCCCACTGGCACTTTTTTAGAACCATCTGCCATTGTTATAGTCAAGTCAGAGGGTTTCAACACAAGCCCACCAATTTCCTTCAAAAGTTCCGTGGGTATTAAATTGATGCTAGATCCAGAATCTATCATAGCTTCCACATCCAAATCATTCAGAGAGCATAATAGTGTTAAGCACCCCGGATCTTTAGCCTTAGGAGGATAATTGCTCTTTTGTGGTTGAAAAACAAGATCCTCTTCTTCATCAGTAAGCTCAATTTCATCATCCGTATTGATTTTGATTCTTTCTGAATAGGGAGGAAGCTACTGATTTCCTACAGGTAACACAGTCATCAGGTTGAAAATCTTTCTAAAGCCCCCATTATGATTAATTCTGGTTCCTATTTCCTTTCTTTCTTCACCAACCTCTTCTTCCTTATAATTCTCATCTTCTTCATCTTCACTGCTCATGGGTTCAAAGAATTCAACCATTAACATCTCCTCCTCTTCACTGTTCACCACATGGAATGGTTCAATGTCACCTTCCCAACCATCCTGGCTGTCTGCATCCCAACCATCCTGGCTTGTAATAATCTTGCATTCCCTCTTAGGGTTAGCCTCAGTGCTGGCCCTAAACTGGTTTTTCTCTGTAATTTCTATTCTTGTTGCCAGTTGCCCAATTTGTGACTCCAGTGATTTAAAACTGGCCTGATTGCTATTTACCTGCTGCTCATATTTTTTGTAGAAGTCATCAAATCGATTACTTAAGGTCCTGACAGACTCAGTCAAATTACTCACTTGTTGCCACAAAGGTGACGGTTGTTGCTGTCGGAAGTTTCCTCCTTGTCCAGAGGAAGTATTTTGGCTTTGCCCAATACTTGGATGATTTTTCCAACCTTGGTTAGAATTACCTTGGTTGAAATTTCCCTGCTTGTACTGAAATTGGGCCCCCATATAATTCACGTCTTGCTGCATCTTCTCCGTAAAACCACATTGACCATTAATATGGTCACCACCGCATAAATCGCAAAGTTGCTGAGCCTGAGAAATATTTCTAAATCCCCGAGGAAGTTCGGAGATGATCTTTGTCAACTTGTCTAGTTTCTGACTGAGGAGGTGATTCTGTGCTGCTGCAGCGTCTTCAGTAGGAAGATGTAAAAGTCCTCCTTTTTGCGTGCCCCTCTCACTCTGCAACACTTCATTTAAAGCCATCTTCTGTGTTTCTATCAATATTGCCTCTAGCTGAGGCATCTAACATCATTTTGGAATGAGCGCGCAAACCTCCAAGGAACGCAAGCAAGTATGAAGTTTTATCGAACCCATGAACTGGGGTCGCCCTCAATAAACCTTTGAATCTATCCCATGCTTGCCCGAGAGTTTCCTCCATCCCCTGTTTGAACGAAGAGATCTCCAGCTTCCCTTGATTAATT
>NC_028357.1:10229331-10234223 GCF_000741045.1 Vigna radiata var. radiata | reverse complement strand
CTAGATGAAAAATGGAAGAAGAATGGTAGAGCAAACCCTAGAAAAGATAAAAAGGAGCCTAAGCATCCAAGAGATCCTCTCTAGAGAGCAAAATTAGGTCTGGCCGTTCTCCCCTATCAAAAGAATGACTCTGAACTCGCAATAGGGGTATATATAGGTGAGGAGCGCATCAGAAAACAGGCCCAGGCCCAACGGACCACCGCCCGACGGTTTAAGTGTGTCGCCCGGCGGTTTGGCAAAAGCCTCAGAATCGCCCGGCGGCAATCGTCACCGCCTGGCGGTTTCCCTCAGAACTTCCAAGGCCAATCGCCATACGTACTCCTCGCCCTAGGCCGCCCGACGGTTCAAGTGTGCCGCCGGGCGGTGCGTCGACTCTTCAAATCTTCATTTTTCTGCTCTTTTCTTGAGTCTAAGACCTGTATCTTTAACTACATTCTTCACTTTCTCAAACTAGCTACAAAACAATGCAAAACAAGCATAATATCGCTAAAAACAGCTTTTGACTCTCTACAGACTCATTTATTGAGTTTTGCTTGATTCTAGGCTCATTCCAAGTAGTAAAGGGCGTAATTCGGTCCAAATTGACATATGAAAATAACTATTTTTCAACCTTCATCAAGCTTCAACCCACTTACTCACATAATCGACAGCTACCAAAATATATTCATTATTGAATGACGGAGGAAAGGGTCCCATAAAGTCAATACCCCAGCAATCAAAGACATCAACTTCCAAAATGCCCTATAGTGGCATCTCATGCCTCCTTGAGATGGTCCCTATCCTCTGGCATTTGTCGCAACTTCGAGCATGATTATGAGCATCTTTAAACAAAGTCGGCCAATAAAATCCTGCTTGTAAAGTTTTTGCGGTAGTGCTTTCTCCATTATAATGACCTGCATAAGGAGAATTGTGACAATGCCACAAAATGTCTTCTGCTTCTGCTTCAGTGACACATCTTCTCAACAGATTATCTACTCCTATCTTAAACAAATATGGATAATCCCAAATAAATTGTTTGGCATCATGTAAGAACTTCTTTTTCTGTTGCCAAATGAATCCTTCCGGAATAACACCTGCAGCTTTGAAGTTGGCAAGATCAGCAAACCAAGGTCTTTGCTAAATATACAAAAGAGCTTCATCTGAAAATGATTCCCAAATTTCTTTCTCCTTACTTATCACTTCTTCATTGACTAACCGGGATAAATGATCAGTAATCACATTTTCAATCCCCTTTTTGTCACGAATTTCTATGTCAAATTCTTGTAGCAAAAGTACCCATCTAATCAATCTTGGCTTCGAATCAGGTTTCATCAGTAGATACTTTATAGTTGCATGATCTGTATAAATGATTACCTTAGACCCAACGAGATATGATCTGAATTTCTCCAACGAGTACACTATGGCCAAGAATTCCTTTTCTGTGGTGGCATAATTCAATTGAGCCTCATTTAGTACTTTGCTAGCATAATAAATAGCATGGAAAATCTTTCCTCTTCTCTGTCCCAGCACCGCACCTATAGCATAGTCGCTAGCATCACACATAAGTTCAAACTCTTTATCCCAATCAGGCGCCACAATCACTGCGGCAAAAATTAGTCTTTGCTTCAGACTGTCAAAGGCTTGCAACCATTCTGGACTAATCACAAATGGCGTCTCTTTAGCAAGCAGATTACTTAAAGGCTTTGCAACCTTTGAAAAATCCTTTATAAAACATCGATAAAATCCTGCATGACCAAGGAAACTTCGGACTCCCTTAACGTTTGTCGGTGGTGGGAGTTTTTCAATCACCTCAACCTTTGCTTTATCAACTTCAATCCCCCTAGCAGAAATTTTGTGGCCCAGCACAATACCTTCTCTAACCATGAAATGACATTTTTCCCAGTTCAAAACAAGATTTGTTTGAACACATCTTTTGATAACTGCATCCAAATTAGACAGGCATCTTTCAAAAGTATCTCCAAAAACTGAAAAATCATCCATAAAGACTTCAATGCTTTTTTCCATAAAATCCGCAAAGATTGCTTGCATACACCTCTGAAAAGTCGCAGGAGCATTGCATAGTCCAAATGGCATCTTTCTGTAGGCAAATACACCAAAGGGACAAGTAAATGCTGTTTTCTCTTGATCTTCAAGGTCCACCACTATTTGATTATATCTAGAATGTCCATCAAAAAAGCAATAATAAGCTTGCCTCGCTAATCTTTCCAACATCTGATCCATGAAAGGTAAAGGAAAATGATCTTTCCGGGTGGCGGTATTTAATCTCCTATAGTCAATGCACATCCGCCACCCTGTGACTGTCCTTGGCGGAATGAGCTCATTTTTTTCATTGTGAATGACAGTCATTCCTCCTTTCTTTGGAACCACTTGAACTAGGCTAACCCATTTGCTATCAGAGATTGGATAAATAATTCTTGCTTCTAACAGCTTCAATACCTCCTTTCTCACAACTTCTTTCATGACAGGAGTGAGTCTCCTTTGCGGTTAAGCAACAGGCTTATAATCATCTTCCATCAAAATTCTATGCATGCAGTAAGTCGGACTTATACCCTTGAGATCAGTAATTGACCAACCGATGACACCTTTGTTTTCTTTGAGAATTTCCACCAATTTTCTTTCTTCCTCTTGAGATAATGAAGCACTAATAATGACAGGTTTTTTTCCGTTATTCTCCAAGAACACATACTTCAGGTATGATGGCAATTCCTTCAGTTCAATCTTACTGTCTGAAGCTTTTTTTGTACGATCCATCTGTTCGAAGAGTGCTTTTTCTGGTGAAATGTCTTTTGCTGCTTCCAGTTCCTGTATGCACTTCTGATGGGACTTATGCTCCTCTTCGTTCAGATCCTCACATTCGTTAGTAAAATTTCTTTCTAACATGGATATGTTACGAACTCTATTCTTTTGTCTCATATAGATTTCCTCCACCAGGTCCATCTGAAAGCATGAATTGTCATCTTTGGGATGTGACATAGCTTGGAAAACATCAAAGTTCACCCCTTCATCTTGCACCTGGACCTTAAGCTTCCCTTTTTCCATATCAATAACAATCTTGGCCATTTTCATGAACGGTCTCCCAAGAATTAAAGGTGCATCCCCATTTTCTTCCATCTCCATAACAACAAAATCCACTGGAAACAAGAATTTATCAACCTTGACAATCACATCTTCAGCAATTCCATAAGGATATTTGAGGGATCTATCAGCTAATTGAAAAACCATTCTCGTTTGTTTGAGCTCTACCCCTTTTAACTCTTTAAACATAGCCAGAGGCATCAGATTTATACTGGCTCCTAAATCGATCAAAGCTTTCCCAACCTCTAGCTCTCCAATAGCACATGGAATAGTGAAACTCCCTGGATCGGGTGATTTAGGAGGTATTGACCGTTGAATGATAGCACTGCAATTCCCTTCTACCTCAATTGTTTCTTTCTCGGCATATTTTCTCTTTTTCGTAATGATTTCTTTCAAAAACTTTGAATAAGATGGTATCTGCTGGAGTGCCTCAGAGAATGGAATGGTTATTTCCAATTTCTTGAAAATTTCCATGAAACGATCAAATTGTCTCTGTTTCTCTTTTCTGGAATATATTTTTGGATATGGTAGAGGTTTTTCATACTCCTTCTCTTTGAACTTCTCAGCTTCTTCTTTCTGTTTCTCGTTCCACAGATTTTTTTTCTTTCTCTTCCTCCGTTTGATTCTTTTCTTCTTCTATACTTCCTTGTTTATCAACCTCTCTTTCTTTTACAATTCTCCCACTTCTAGTAACAACTTCGCAAGATTCCTTCCCCCTACCTTTCTCCACGCAGTCAACAGCACAAACGCTTTTCTTCAAAATTCTCTGGAAAATTTCTTCGGATTCTGTACTTCTCTAGATAGGGTTGAAATGAAACATTTGTGTGGCCTTTGGAGTTTCTATATCTGTCTGTGATAACTCAATAAGTATTCTTGTCACTTCCTCCAACTGTTGTGTTATCACGTCATTTTAAATTATCGAGAGTTCCTGAATAGCATCAACATGCGTATCATGTGCTTCTTCGTTGTCAGCCATAAGCTCTATCAAATCATACGCTTCATCTTCAGTCTTCCTACAAATACTGCCTCCAGCTGAGGCATCTAACATCATCTTGGACTGAAGGCATAGGCCTCCAAGGAAAGCAAGCAAATATGAAGTCTTATCGAACCCATGGACTGGGGTCTTTCTTAACACGCCTTTAAATCTATTCCAGCCCTTCCAAAAGTTTCTTCTCTTCCTTGTTTAAATGCAGAAATCTCCAGCCTCCCTTGACAGATCCTTGCAGGAGGAAAGAATTTAGAAACAAATTGATGTACCACCGCTTCCCAAGTCCTGAAAGTTCCTTCAGGGAAAGAATGCAACCAATCCTTTGCGTTACCTCCAAGAGAGAAAGGAAACAAACTGAGTCTAACGCTGTCATCCGACACTCCAATTATCTTCACAGTATTGCAAATCTCACCAAAGATGGTCAAATGCTTATAAGGATTCTCATTCGACAATCCATAGAATTGATTATTCTGGACCAATTGGATGAGCGTCGGACTCATCACCATGCTGATTGTGTTATCAGCTGGAACCGTAATGCTGTTGAAATTCAAGGGGCCTACTGCGTTTGGTGCGTCCCCCAATGTACGTCTAGGAGGAGGTTGGTTAGCCATCTCCTCAAAATCTGAAGCAGGAATCTCAAGCGAAGACTGCGAAATTGCTTTAGGTAAACCTTCTAAAAGAGGTTGTTGGTTTTTCCTTCTTCTAGTATGTATTGTTTCCTGCATACACAAGACACACACCCTAAAAGCACTTTTATAGAAAAATAAAATAAACGCAATTGAACAAAAATAAAATAAAAATAAGTACAACCAAGTCAAATTCAATTAAT
>NC_028357.1:10218079-10228611 GCF_000741045.1 Vigna radiata var. radiata | reverse complement strand
AATTAACAATCAAAACATATGGAAACCATATAAATAATCAAGAGTTTCAATAAAAGAGAGTATCAAAAGATTACATTGTTTCCCCCAACAATAATAGGGTTTAGTTCACCATTTTCATGGTGAATCTAGATGAAAAATGGAAGAAGAATTGAAGAACAAACCCTGGAAAAGAGGAAAAGGAGCCTAAGCATCCAAGAGATCCTCTCCAGAGAGTGAAATTAGGTCTGGCCACCCTCGTCTGTCAAAAGAATGCATCTAAACTCGCAATAGGGCTATATATAGGTGAGGAGCGCAACAGAAAACAGGCCCAAGCCCAGCAGACCATTGCCTGGCGGAACAAGTGTGGTGCCCGGCGGTTTCCGACAAATCACAAAGCCGCCCGGCGGTTTCCCTCAAAACTGCCCAGCGCCAACACTAGGTGTTGCTCCTCGCCCTGGACCGCCCGACGGTGTAAGTTGCCGCCGGGCAGTGCTTCGACTCTTCAAATCTTCAATTTTCTTCTCTTTTCTTGAGTCTACGACCTCTATCTTCAACCCCATTCTTCATTTTCTCAAAAATGCTACAAAATAATGCAAAACAAGCATAATATCGCTAAAAACAGCTTTTGACACTCTACAGAATCATTTATTGAGTTTTGCTTGATTCTAAGCTCATTCCAAGTAGTAAAGGGTGTAATTTGGTCTAAAATGACATATGAAAATAACTGTTTTTGAAACTTCATCAACATCCTCAACTTAGAACTTTGCTTGTCCTCAAGCAAACAAAACAAAACAACACACGAAACAAAACTTGGCTTTATCCTCTTCCATCCAATGTTTCAATAACAAAACTACTCAATCCCATATCTTTAGTGAAATCAAATTAAGATGCATGCATGCTTTTAATCCAGGGATTGCACAACAGATGTTACACATTATGAATGACCAATCCACCAAGCAAAAATACACTCATGAAAATTAACAGTTCATACCAAGCAAGTGTTTCACTCAATCACTCAAGTGTTTAAGGTGACACTCCAACTCTCCATTGTTCACAAGTCACATAAAACAAAATTTTCATTCATCTCAAACAATCAACATCTTTACATGCAAATGTCATCAAAAGGACTTTTCCAAGGCTTGTAATGAGGTTGGGCTTAACAAGAAAAATTGGTTTTTCTGGAAAACAAAATCCTTGAGTTAAGAGAGCTTTCATAATATTTAACAATTAATCACAACTCTCTTTCTCACCAATCTCACTTATTCCCAACCTTTTCCCTTTTCTTTTACATTGAGCTCACTTTCATGCTTTTATTCTTTTCTTTTCTTTTTCTCATGAATTTTTCTTTTCACAACATTTGAGCTCAATGCTTTTCACTTGCCTTTCAATTTTCCCCCATACAACCCCAAACTTGAACCTTTTCATCATATACAATTAAGCTCATCCCAACTCAAGGTAAAGAATGTCAAAACAAGGGTTCACATCCTGTTTAAGGTTTAAGGTTCAAAAGGGGTATAATATTTCAAGCGCTTTGGGTGAAAATTTGGCTAGAGAAGGGTACTCAAAAATGGCCTTGATCATACGACATTCACATGCAATTCAATCAATCATCAAGATTAAGGCAATATCATTCAGGTTTTCCTGTGAACAAAACATACAACAATAAAAACTCTGGAGCTCAATACCTCACACAACATGCTTTCTCACACAGAATTCATTCATACACCCTGCTTAGCATCAAAACCACAATCATAATTTATCACAGATCTGTTTTACTGGATATTAACATACAACACAACTCAATTATCATCCACATCAAATAATTATCAAATAGCTCCATCATGCACATCAGTTAGTCAAACATTTTCAGAAAAAGTATTCAAACCAAGAGTACACATTGAAATTAAAAATGCAACCTATTCTAGGAATTTAGAAAGAAATAAAAGTAAAAGAGAGAAAACTAGGTTGCCTCCTAGTAGCGCTTGTTTAACGTCACGAGCCTGACCCAAACTTGTTTAGCACTTGTCAGTAAGTGCAATTCCTTCCACCACCCATCAGTAGGTGTGCCTTCCTGGAATCCTTCAGTGGATTTAAAAATTTTTAGCATCCCTCAGTAGATGCTACCCAAAAATTGTTCCAAAAATTCCAAATTTACATGTTCCAAATAAAAAGAAAGAAAATAACTGAAAATGAAAATTGTTCTTAAAAATACAAAAAATGATTTCCAGCAATTCAACTCTTTTTCTTTATGTTGGGATCTTCATCGTCCCACCGGCTCAATTTTCTTCTGTGAACCCTCATAACCTGTCTGTTGTATGGTGCTTCAATTTCCACTTCCCCTTTTTCTTTCAGCTCCTTTATTATCCACTCCTTCCTTTTATATTTCACTTTGCTTCCCCGTCGGAGTGGTTCTTCTCTTGCTTTTGGGTGAATGATTCTCCTGCGTTTATTCACTAGTGCTTGCAAAAATTACAACTATCAGAATACTTAGTATCCGACATGCTTTCTTCTTGCTCGACTTCACTCTCCTGCTCATCACGTCTGGGTCTTTTTATCACTTTGATCTTGTTTTCATTATACCCAGTATAGAGAAGCAAGTGATCTAAATCTCTCATCATTATTCGCCCATCATACACACTAATAAGCATCTTTGAAGTTACCATGAAGGGCCTTCCCAAAATCACAGGAAACTCATCATCAGTGTCCATATCCATGATAATGAAGTCTGCCAAGAATTCAAGTTGTTCCACTCGTACAATAACATCTTCCGCCATTCCCACTGGTATTCTTACCGAACCATCGACCATCATCACAGTAAGATCAGATGGTTTCAACACAATTCCTCTTATTTTTGTCAGAAAATATGTGGGCATCATATTAATGCTAGATCCCGAGTCTATCATGGCTTCTACATCAAAATCATTCAGGGCGCATGATAATGTTACACATCCTGGATCTTTTACCTTTAGTGGATGATCCCTCTTTAGAGGTTGAACAACAGCATCCTCCTCTTCATCAGTGAGTTCAGTCTCTTCTTCACAACTGACATTGATTCTTTCAACATAGGGAGGGATTTGCGGATTTACTTCAGTTACCAAAGTCACTTGATTGAAAATCTGTCTAAATCTCCCATCATGACTGTCTTTAACTCGCATCTCTTCTTTACCTCCACTAACGTTGAACTCACTAGCCTCTTCTCTTTCCTGGCTTTCCTCTCTTGCCTCAGCACTTACCATCTCTTTGTCTCCATCTTCACTGCTCCCCTCTTTGACTAGATCATCCCCAACCTTCTTTTTTTCTTTTATTATCACAACCTTGCATTCTTCTTTGGGGTTAACCTTAGTGCTAGCCTGAAACTGGTGCTTCTCGGTGGTTTCGATCCTTTTCGACAGCTGGCCAATCTGTGACTCCAATGATTTGAAGCTCGCTTGATTACTATTTAACTGAGATTCATAAATTTGAAAGAATTTATCAAATCTTCCACTTAACTCTCTGACTGTCTCAGTTAAACTGTTCACCTGCTGCCATAAGGGAGAGGGTTGTTGCTGTCGGAAGTTGCCCACTTGCCCAGATGAATTATTCTGGCTCTGTCCAATACTTGGATGATTTTTCCAACCTTGGCTAGAATTACCTTGGTTGAAATTTCCTTGCTTATATTGAAATTGGGCTCCCATATAATTAACATCATGCTGCATCTCCTCCGTGAAAGCACATTGACCATTGATATGGTCACCACCGCATAAGTCACAAAGTTGTCGTGCCTGAGAAATATTTCTAAGTCCCCTAGGAAGTTCGGAGAGGACCTTCGTCAACTTGTCTAATTTCTGGCTGAGGAGGTGATTCTGAGCAGCTGCAGTGTCTTCAACAGGAAGATGCAAGAGTCCTCCTTTTTGTATGCCCCTCTCACTCTATGACACTTCATTTAAGGCCATCTCATTAATCAAGTCATACGCCTCGTCTTCCGATTTTCTATTGATACTACCTCCAGCTGAGGCATCTAACATCATCTTGGAATGAGCACGTAAACCTCCAAGGAAAGCAAGTAAGTATGAAGTTTTATCGAACCCATGAACTGGGGTCGCCCTCAACAAACCTTTAAATCTGTCCCATGCTTGCCCGAGAGTTTCCTTCATCCCTTGCTTGAACGAAGAGATCTCTAGCTTCCCTTGATTAATTTTTGGAATTGGGAAGAATTTAGTAACAAATTGTTGTGCTACCGCCTCCCAAGTCCTGAACGTTCCTTCAGGGAAAGAATTCAACCAATCCTTTGCGTTTCCTTCAAGAGAGAAAGGAAACAAACTGAGTCTAACTCTGTCATCCGACACTCCAGTTATCTTGACAGTGTTGCAAATCTCACCAAAGATAGTCAAATGCTTATAAGGATTTTCATTTGAAAACCCATGGAATTGATTATTCTGCACTAATTGGATGAGTGTCGGACTCATCACCATGCTGGTTGCGTTATCAGCTGGAACCGCTATACTGTTGAAGTTCAAGGGGCCTACTGCGTTTGCTGCGTCCCCTAAAGTACGTCTAGGAGGAGGTTGGTTAGCCATCTCCTCAAAATCTGGTGCAGAAACCTCAAGTGAAGACTGCGAAATTACTTCAGGAGAAAGAGATCTCTCACGTGAGGGACATCTCTTTCTCCTCCCGTCTGGTAAACCTTCTAAAACAGGTTGCTTGTCTTTTCTGCTCCTAGTATGTATTGTTTCCTGCATACACAAGAAACACACCCTAAAAGCACTTTTACAGAAAAATAAAATAAAACGCAATTAAACTCACACAAAACAAAAATAATTACAACCAAGTCAAATTCAATCAATCCACACTACTAGAAAAATAAACCTCGAGTCCCCGGTAATTGTTTTTGCTTCTGTTCTTAATGCATTATTAATTACTAGGGGAGGCTAGGGATAGCAAGCCGGTAATTAGTAATAGGCTCTTTTCGCCGAGGGATTGGGTTAAGGGTAGGCCAAGAAAGTTTCCATAACAATTAGATAACAAAGCGCAATAAACAATAAGAGTATATAAGAGGGAGCGGATTAGATGAAATTGTAAACCCCCAATAACTCCATTCATCCATAGTCTCATTTCGTCAATTGAATCAAATACTTTGCATGTTTATTTTTTGTCTTTGCATTCACCACAATTATTTCTTTTTACAAGTCTTACGATTTTAATTCACACGAACGAGAAAACCTTTCGAGTCTCATGGGAAGAACGATATCGGGCTTTACCGATTATATTACTTGCACGATCTGGTACACTTGTCAGTGACTCAACAAGTTTTTGGCGCCGTTGCCGGGGACTCGAAGTCTACTTTTTCAAGTAATGTGGATTGATTGAATTTGGCTTGTTTGTAATTAATTGTTTTTATTCTGTTTTATTTAAATTTTGTTTTATTTTCTGTAAAAGTGCTTTTAGGGTGTGTTTCTTATGTATGCAGGAAACTATACATACTAGAAGCAGAAAAGACCAGCAACCTCTCTTAGAAGGACTTTCGGACCAGAGAAGGAGGAGAGGTAGACGCTCTGTGAGTGAAAACCTTTCTTCTCCAGAAGAACTCTTGCACTCTTCGGTTGATACCACTGCACAAAACATTGAGGAGATGGCGGATCAACCACCTACTAGACGTACTCTTGGGGACGCCTCCAACGTGGTGGGTCCGTTGCATTTCAATTGCATAGCTTTGCCTGCAGACAATGCGACGAACATGATTATGAACCCTGCTCTAATTCAGCTTGTTCAGAGCAATCAGTTTCAAGGAATGTTAAATGAAAATCCATATGATCATTTAACCACTTTCAGCGAGATTTGCAACACCGTGAAGATACATGGAGTTTCAGATGACAGGGTTAGACTCAGTTTGTTTNCCTTNTCTCTTGGGGGAAANGCTAAAGATTGGCTGNANTCATTCCCGGAAGGCACATTCAGAAACTGGGAGGCGTTGGCAGCAAAATTTGTGAACAAATTCTTCCCGCCAACCAAGATTAATCAAGGGAAGTTGGAGATCTCTTCGTTCAAACAAGGAATGGAGGAAACTCTAGGTCAAGCGTGGGACAAGTTCAAAGGCCTGTTAAGGAAGACTCCTATTCACAGTCTTGATAAGACTTCATATTTACTTGCCTTCCTGGGAGGCCTCAATACTCAGTCTAAAATGATGATAGATGCCTCAGTTGGAGGGAGCATAAATACCAAGACTGAAGATGAGGCGTACGATTTAATTGAGAGCATGACTATGAGCAAAGTGGTACAAAGTGAAAGGGGCACGCAAAAAGGATGACTTCTTCATCTCCCTGCTAATGATGCAATGGCAGCGCAAAATCATCTGTTGACTCAAAAATTGGACAACCTTACAAAGGCCCTTGCCGAACTTCCCATGGGAATAAGGAATATTTCCCAGACACAACAACTTTGCAACTTATGTGGTGGTGACCATATTAATTGTCAGTGTGCTTTTCCCATAGAAACGCAGCAGGATGTCAACTACATGGGAGCCCAGTTCCAATACAAACAAGGTAACTTCAACCAAGGTAACTCTAGCCAAGGTTGGAAGAACCACCCCAGTATTGGGCAACAACAAAGCAATACTTCTGGGCAGGTAGGTGGCTTCAGGCAGCAACAACCGTCACCCCTATGGCAGCAGGTGAGCAGTTTGACCGAGACGGTCAGAGACCTGAGTGAAAGATTTGATAAATTTTTAAAGGTCTATGAGTCTCAACAAGCTAGTGATCAGGCCAGCTTTAGAGCACTGGAGACACAGATTGGGAAGCTGTCAAAGAGGGTGGAAACCACTGAGAAAAGTCAGTCCAGGGGCAACACTGATGTTAGTTCCAAGGTTGAGTGCAATGTTGTGTGATGACTAATAGAAAAAGGAAGACAGCAGAGGAATTAATTGAGATTGGAACCAGTGAGGATGAAGATGAGAAGAGTATGTATCATTATGAAGAGAATGAGCAGAAGAAACATGAAGAGGAAAAAGAAAAGGAAAAAGGAGTTTATCAAGAGCCATTCAGAGAAATATTTGATCGTGTGACCATTATTCCTGGAGCATGTCCACAAATGCCTGAGTACGATAAAAGGATCAAGTACTATCGTGGAGAGGTAATTGATCTTGATGATGAAGAAGATCAGGACCGACTGGTTAAGCCTAGAAAGAAGGACCATCCATAGAAATTAAAGGATTCAAGGGCGCTGACTCTTCCTTGTGTAATCAATGATGTGGACATCGGGAGAGACATAATTGATTCAGGATCAAGTGTGAATTTGATGCCCTTCAGTGCTTTCAAAAAGATTGGAGGGATGAAGCTAAAACCAACAAACACTACCCTAACAGTTGTAGATGGATCTATTAAGAAGCCAGTCGGTATAGTGGAAGATGCAATTGTCCGAATTGATGCGTTGGAATTATTGCTTGACTTTTTAGTCGTGGACATGGCCAATGAGGGGAGAATTCCGTTGATCTTGGGAAGACCTTTCATGAGGATTTCTAAAATGGTCGTACGTATCCACGACAAAAGCATAAAGTTAAGAGATCATGATTAAATGTTAATTTATGGCTCTGAGGAAACCAAAATGAGAGCAATAAGAAGAGCCAAATACAAAAAGGCCAGAAGAGAAACTGCAAAAGAGGAAAACACCTTAGGTATTGAGCATCATAACAACTGTAATGTTTTGCATATTCTGGAGGAAAAGAAGGCTAGCATAAAGGAATCAATTCCCTTAGAGGACACCATATTCCTGCGTGGCATGTCAGTACGATTTAAAAGCAGGAAATGGATTATGAACAGGAAGCTTAAGGAGGAGGGAATGATAGAGATCAGAAGGCCTTACTCTACAGCAATTCGAAAAGTAGAGAGAAGAAAGTTGAGCAAGTGGGACGATGAAGATCTCGACATGAAGAAGAAGAGTTGAATTGCTGGAAAGCACTTTTTGTATTTTTGAACAATTATTTTTATTTTGTTTTGTTTTATGTTTTTGTTAAACTTGTAATTTTTGAATTTTTGGAACAATTTTTGGGTAGCATCTACTGAGGGATGCTAAATTATTTTGTATCCACTGAAGGATACCAGGAAGGCACACCTACTGATGGGTGTTGGATGGGATTGCACTTACTGACAAGTGCTAAACAGGTTTGGGTCAAGCTCGTGACATTAAACAAGCGCTATTAGGAGGGAACCTAGATTCTATCTTTTGCTTTTGCATTTAAATTCTTAGAATAGGTTGCATTTTATCTCTAGTGTGTGCTTGGCTTGAAAACTTTTCTGAAGATGTTTGACTGAATAATTTGCATGATGAGCCTATTCAATGATTATTTGATGTGAATGATAATTTAGATGTGTTGCATGTTGTTATTCTGTGAGACAGATGGGTGATGAATTATGATTGTGGTTATGATGCTAAGCGGGGTGTATGAATGATTGTTGTGTGAGGAAGCATGTGTGTGAGGTTTTGAGCTCCAAAGTTTTTACTGTTTTATGCATTGTTCACAAGAAAGCATGAATGATATTGCCTAAATCTTGTTGATTGAATGAATTGCATGTGAATGTCATATGATCAAGGCCATTTTTGAAAACCCTTTTTCTAGCCAAATTTTCACCCAAAGTGCTTCATGTGTTATACCTTTTTTTTTTTTTGAACCTTAGCCTTCAACAGGATGTAAACCCTTATCTTGAAATTCTTTACCTTGAGTTGGGATGAGCTTAATTCTATGCAATGGAAAGGTTCAAGTTTGGGGTTGTTTGGGAAAAATAGAAAAGCATTGAGCTTGATTGTTGAGAAAGAAAAATGCATGAGAAAAAGAAAAGAAAAGAAGAAAAAGCATGACAGAGAGCTCAATGCAAAAGAAAAAGGAAGAAGTTGGGAAAAGTGAAGTTGGTAAGGAGGAGAGTTGTGTTTAATTGTTAAATATTATGAAAGCTCTCTTAACTCAAGGATTTTGCATTCCAGAAAAAAAACCAATTTTTCTTGTTAGCCCAGCCTCATTACAAGCCTTGGAAAAGTCCTTTTGATGGCATTTGCATGTAAGGATTTTGGTTGCTTTAGATGTATGACAATTTTGTTTCATGTGACTTGTGAATAATAGTATTGGAGTGCCACCTTAAACACTTGAGTGATTGAGTGAAACACGAGCTTGATGAGAATTGTTAAAGTTCATGATTGCATCTTTGCTTAGTGAATTGATCATTCATAATGTGTAACATCTGTTGGTTAACTTGTGAACTGAACTGAATTGGAAGCATGCATGCATCTTGATTTGATTTCACTGAAGATTTGAAGTTGAGTAGTTCTTGTCATGTGCTTTAGGAATGTTGAATTATTGGATGAAATAGTAGAAAGCCAAGCTTTGTTTTGTTTTGTTTTGTGTTGTTTTGCTTGAGGACAAGCAACGTTCTAAGTTTGGGGTTGTGATAACAGTTGAAAAAAAATTATTTTCATATGTCTATTTAGACCAAATTACACCCTTTAAGGCTTGGAATGAGCTTAGACTCAGGACAGAGGAAGAAAACTGAAGAAAAGACGAGTCTAGGGACCACCCGGCGGCAAAATTCACCGCTGGGCGGTCTAGAGCGAGGAGAAGGCACCTGGTGTGGGCACTGGCCGGATTTGCGATTAGAGGCAAACCGCCAGGCGGTGGCCCCCTGCCGCCGGGCGGTGGCACGATCAGAGGCAAACCGCCGGGTGGCATAAGTGTGGCGCCGAGCGGTTGTCTGCTGGGCTTGGGCCTGTTTTCTGTGACGCTCCTTAACTATAAATAGTCCTGTTGCGATTTCATTCTCATTCTTTTGACAGAGAAGGGCGGCCAGACCTACTTTTCACTCCTTGGAGAAGATTTCTTGGATGCTTAGGCTCTTTTTCATCCTTTCTAGGGTTTGCTTTTCCATTTTTCCTTCACTTTTCATCTAGGTTCACCATGACAATGGTGAACTAAACCCTTTTGTTGTTGGGGGAAACAATGTAATCTTTTGAAACTCTCTTTTATTGAAACTCTTGTTTATTTATATGATTTTTCATATGCTTTGATTATCAATTGTTGAGTTCTCACCTGCACGTAAGGCTTTTATCGTTTAACTCATTTAGTAACTGTTGTTTGTCTTTATTGATACGGGGACGTATAGTAATGTCATGAACTGGTGAGAAATTCCTTGATTAAGCAATACTGGCCAAGGGATAGGGGGTAGGACGATCAATTGTTTTTTCTTCTGTTCTTAATGCATTATTAATTACTAGGGGAGGCTAGGGATAATAAGCCAGTAATTAGTAATAGGCTATTTTCGCCGAGGGATCGGGTTAAAGGTAGGCCAAGAAAGTTTGCATAACTATTAGATAACAAGGCGCAATAAACAATAGGAGTAGATAAGAGGGAGCGGATTAGATGAAATTATAAACCCCCAACAACTCCATTCATCCATAGTCTCTTTTAGTCAATTGAATCAAATACTTTGCATGTTTATTTTCTGTCTTTGCATTCACCACAATTATTTCTTTTTACAAGTCTTACGATTTTAATTCACACGAACGAGAAAACCTTTCGAGTCTCATGGGAAGAACGA
>NC_028357.1:10213706-10217169 GCF_000741045.1 Vigna radiata var. radiata | reverse complement strand
GGAATTCAATGTAATCTTTTGATACTCTCTCTTATTGAAACTATTGATTATTTATATGGTCTCCATATGTTTTGATTGATTATTGTTGGGTTATCATCTGTGCTTAAGGCTTTTATCGTTTAACTGATTCGGTATATCGTTGTTTGTCATTATTGACATGGGGAAGTGCGGTAATGACATGAATTGGTGAGTAATCTCTTGATTCTGCAATACCACCTAGGGATAGGGGTAGGACGATCAATTGCGCTAACTTCTGTTTATAATGCGGTATTAATTACTAGGGGAGGCTAGGGATAGCAAACCGGTAATTGATATTAGGCCCTTTTCGCCGAGGGATCGGGTTAAGGGGAGGCTAAGAAAGTTGCATNACAATTGAATCAATCTAATAATCAAGGGTAGTATATAAGAGAGAGTGGAATAGATGAAATTGTTAGTACCCAACAACATCCATCCATCCATTGTTTTCACTTGTCAATTGAATCAACATTTATTTTGCATGTTAATATTTTTATCCTCAAATCCAATTTATTAAATTTTATTTTTCAAGTCTTAATATTTTAATTCACGCGAAAGAGAAAGCCATACGAGTCTCTTGGGAAAAACGATACTTGGTCTTTCCATTTATATTACTTGTACGATTTGGTACCCTTGCCAATCCGTCAACAAGTTTTTGGCGCCGTTGCTGGGGACTCGAGGTTTATTTTTCTATTAGTGTGGATTGATTGAATTTGACTTGATTTTATGTTTATTTGTTATTTGTGTTCTAATAAATGTTTTCTAGGGTTTTGTGCCTAATTTTTGCAGAATTCTGTTTGGACAAGAATTTGATTCTGTAGGCACTCAATTCTACCAAAATAGTTTCAACCACTTCGGGGATCCTTTTGCAAATATATATCGAAACTACTTAGGGCATCGATCCTCTCTGCGAAAAGAAACATTAGGGGAAGTTAAAGAACGTTTGCAGCAGGAATTATTCTCTGTACCAGAAGAAGCGTTGGGGGAAGTCCAAAAATTCTTGCGGCAGTACGTAGTCCNTGGACCAAAAGAAACGTTGGGAGAAGCCTACCAGCATCTACAACAAAAACAATCTCCTGTACGCAAAGAAACTTTGGGGGAAACACAAGCACGTTTATTGCAGAAACAACACTCTCATGCCCTGAAGGCTTTGGGCATTATTAAGGTTGATACTGAAGTCAACCCTAAAAAAGAATGTCAAGCCACTATCTTTACAAATGATAAGGTTGTCAAGGAGGAAAAGAGAGAAGAAGAAGAGCTAGAGATGTATGAAGAGGAAACAAAAACAGAAAAAGTTGTTGTTGCGAAAAAGATAGAGGAGATAGAAACAGAAAAGTTGAATGAGAGTGATAAGAAGGATGAGAAAGGAAAAGTCGTGGTTGAAAGAAAAGAAAAAAAGAGAAAGAAAGTGAAAATAAAGAAATAAAAGAAAAAGAAAAAGGGAATGTTAAGGAAGGAGAAAATTAAGAAAAAGAGGAGGAGAGGAAAGAAGAAAAGATCATATGAAAAGCCTCTTCCTCGTCAAAAGAAGAATCAGAGGAAGGAAAAGAAGTTCAAGTACTTTATGGAGATCTTCAAGAAATTGGAGATTAAAGTTCCTATGATTAATACATGGAAACATGTGCTTGGTGTTCTCAACTTTATAAAGGAATTCCGTAGGAAGAAGAAAAAGAAAAGAATATCAAGTGAGAAGAATTTCAACACCTACTGATGGGTGTTTGTTGGGGTCATCCCAATTGTTGTAAAACATTTTTTTTATTTTTATTTTTCATTTTTAGTCTAGGTTTATTTTATTTTTATTTTTATTTTTTTAAAAAAAACTTGTAATTATTTGGTTTTTGGAACAATTTTTGGGTAGCATCTACTGAGGGATGCTAAATTTTTGGTATCCACTGAAGGATACCCGGAAGGTACACCTACTGATGGGTGGTGGAAGGAAGTGCACTTACTGACGAGTGCCAACCAGGTTTGGGTCAGGCTCGTGACGTTAAACAAGCGCTACTAGGAGGCAACCTAGATTNCCTCTTACACTTTTGCATTTTAAATTCATAGAATAGGTTGAATTTTAATTTTGGTGTGTATTCTTGGCTTTATTACTTGTTCTGAAAATGTTTGACTAGCTTATGTGCATGATGGATCTATTTGATGATGATTTGATGTGAAAGAAAATTGAGTTATAATGCATGATGATATTCGGGAAATAGATGGGTGATGAATTTATGATTGTGGTCATGATGCTAGGCATGGTGTATGAATGAATTTTGTGTGAGGAAGCATGTGTGTGAGATTTTGAGCTCCAGAGTTTTTATTGTTGCATGTATTGTTCACAGGAAAACATGGATGATATTGCCTTAACCTTGATGATTGATTGAATTGCATGTAAATTTCATATGATCAAGGCCATTGTTGAAAACCCTTCTCTAGCCAAAATTTCACCCAAAGTGTTTGAAATATTATACCCTTTTTGAACCTTAGCCTTAAACAGGATGTGAACCATTGTTTTGAAACTCTTTACCTTGAGTTGGGATGACCTTAATTGTATGAGATGAAAAGGTTCAAGTTTGGGGTTGTACGGGGGAAAATTGAAAACGCAAGTAAAAGGCATTGAGCTCAATTGTTGTGAAAAGAGAAAAATTCATGAGAAAAAGAAAAGTAAAAAGAAAAGCATGAAGATGAGCTCAATGAAAAAGAAAAAGAAAAGGGAAGAAGTTGGGAATGAGGAATTTTGGTGAGAGAGAGTTGTGCGTAAATATTGAATGTCTTGTTAGCTCTCTTGACTCAAGGATTTTGCATTCTAGAAAAACCAATTTTTCTTTTTAGCTCAACCTCATTACAAGCTTGGAAAAGTCCTTTTGATGACATTTTCATGAAAAGATGTTGATTGTTTTAGATGAATGACAATTTTGTTTCATGTGACTTGTGAACAATAGAGAGTGGAGTGTAACCTTAAACACTTGAGTGATTGAGTGAAACACTTGCTTGGTATAATTTGTCAATTTTCTTGAGTACATGTTTGCTTAGTGGATTGATCATTCATAGTGTATAACATCTATTGTGCAATCTCTCGGTTGAAAGCATGCATGCATCTTATTTTGGATTTCACTGAGGATATTGAATCGAGTGGTTTTGTCATGTACCTTGGGATTGTTGAAGCATTGGATGAAACAGTATAAAGCCAAGTTTTGTTTTCGTGTTATTTTGTTTTGTTTTGCTTGAGGACAAGCAAAATTCTAAGTTTGGGGTGTTGATGAAGGTTGAAAAACAGTGATTTTCATATGTCAATTTGGACCAAATTACACCCTTTAGTACTCGGAATGAGCTTAGAATCAAGCAAAACTCAATAAATGAAACTAGAGAGAGTCAAAAGTTGTTTTTAGCGATTTTATGCTTATTTTGCATTGTTTTGTAGCTAATTTGAGAAAAGTAAAGAATGGAGTAAAGATACAGG
>NC_028357.1:10208877-10212701 GCF_000741045.1 Vigna radiata var. radiata | reverse complement strand
TCTTGGGAAAAACGATACTTGGTCTTACCATTTATATTACTTGTACGATTTGGTACACTTGCCAATCCGTCAACAACTTTGCTGAAAAACAATCAACCAGAGATACATCAAACAAAATATGCAAGTTTTCAAAGTACAATGATGATCTCTATATCACATTCAGTCACATGTAAAAAAAGAACTCCCCCTGAAATGCAGGCATGTGATTGAAAATATGTAAAGAGTGATACTCCCCTTGTCATTATGCATAAGTAATAATATCAAATCAGATGTGATGAGTCGATATTTTATACCATTAACTTAGTTTTTCGCGCCGAATTGTGTTGATGATTTGCGCTTAATTCTTAGTTATTGTGTCATTTTCACTATTTGGGTTTAATTAGACCAATAATTCATATTTTAATTAATTTGAATTATTTGAGCTTGATTATTCCTATTTTCATTTTCAGGGAAATTTTGGAAATACACTGAGAGACTTTTGGAAGGGCACAAGCAATTGAAGAATTTTTACAATTTCTTTGTAGAATTAATTAAACTTTAATCTAGTGTTTTAGAATTTGTAGACAAATGTTTTATAATTTTGGGCCAATTTTTGGTAGTGTAGGCAAAGCCCAAATTGTAAAAACATGATGTGGCATTAGGGTTTTATTTTGGGTGGACCCCACCCTAGTTTTTGGTGACTCATTTTTGAAACCTAGGGATTGCCATATTTTTTAGAAAGAGCTGTCACTTTGGGCAGAGGGGGACACACACTCGACACCTTTGATGAGGGAAGGATTTGAAAATGTTTTCTTCAAGACAATGAGACTGGTTCTCGGGTTCTAATACTGGTGAATGAATGAATCAATTTTCATACTTCCTTTCCATCGTGTGAAATATTGGAATGTTTATTTTCTTTCCTTAGAGCTTTTCATTGAATGAAAATGGTGATAAGTAGAGAGACTATCTCGTTGGTTCCCATGAGTTAATGAACAAAACACGTTCTTCTTCCTTTTCATTCGGTGCCAGCTGAAGCATTTCTCTGGAGTTTCTCTTTGCGTTCGGTTAGCATTTGTTTGTTTTCAACCTTGAATATTACGGTGCTTTCCTTGTGATGCCAGCTGACTAGTTCGAATGGTGATTCCACTTTTATATTCGGCTTGCTTATATCCTTGCTGCTGGATGAAGCCTTGGTTCATGATACTCATGTTTATTCTATTTGGCTTATGGTGATATAATTTCTACACGTTGATTTCATCTGTTTCTGGAAAATGGGTGCTATTTATTTTTTGGTGGTGCACATGTGGTTTATATATTAAATTGTTTTTCACGGTAATGAGCTAGGTGGATGCCTCGGACACAAGCTCAAATAATTGAAGCAAGAGAGATGTGCTCATGTTGGTGGCAGCAACACTTACACAATTGGAATTTAGAAAAGGAAATGTGGTGACTAAGAGAAGAAATAAATTTATCACAGTGGGTGCAGAGTTGTTAATTCTCGGTCTGGATGGGACTACTATTAAGTACATTTGGTCTTCATTCATTTTACAAGAAGGGCAATTGATTAGATGGAAGCTTTAGGTATGAGATGGGATGGCAGCTATTGAGTGTAGCTAGAATCAATTCAATTAATTAAGGAATGAATGAAGTGATGTAGCAACATTGGGTGCAGCGTTTGACAAAAAATGAGGAGAGAGATCCGACAACTTTCTAGCAAGGAGGGTAGGTAGAGTTAGGTAGCTTGGTTGTCTTTTGTGAGGTGACTTGTGGAAGCAAAATTCTTGTAGGTGGGGCACACGGTTATTGCAGCAGAGGGGTCTTTGATGAAGCTCTCATTCTTCTTTAATGTTTAATTGGAGAAACACAATTCTTTCCAAGATTTAGAAGTCTCGGTAAGGTAGCATCCACGTGTGGGATAATTGCCAATGTTGGAAGCAATTCAACTTAGATATTTGGGATTCTTAATTGGAGTAAATGAGATGGGATTGAACCATAGTGAGTCACGGCCAGAGGTTGATTTTTGGGCCATTTGCAATTTCAATTTCTTTGGTAGAGGTAAGTGAGGTCAAGTGAGTTGGTAAAAAAAAATATATGTCGTTTAATTTCTTTAGCTTTAAATGAGTTTGAGTTGTAGGATTAGTTCATTTTGATTTAATTTTTCCATATTCACAAACTTTTCAAACCCCCCCCCCCGCTTTTCGTGTTAGACTCGATTATTGAACCGCGAAATTGGTCTTTGGGAGACGACCTAAGGGTCATTCCCTAGTTTATACTACACTTTAAAATGCACATCAAATTTGATTGGGCGGCGACACCCATCAAGATGCACAATGCATCATATCACAGATTAAACAACCAGTTCAATCACAGAATTGTATCAAAGACAGCATAACACTCAATTCATATATACAATGATACAATCATCAACAATCTCACAATATTATCTCAGATAAGATGATTAAAAAACAATTTATAGCAGAGATAATAGCAGATAGATTAGAATAAACAATCACGAAAAGAATAACCAAATTCCAGAATTGGAATTGTTAACCCTGTTATGTGTAGTCGATTGCGTTATTTCCTCAGTTGACTACATTACTTTCCAAAGCTGTTGAATTTCACTTGCAGTTCCAAAAGCAATGTTATTCCTGCAAAACCTTTCAAGGATCCCTTTCCATATCAAGCATTTTAGTTAAGCAAGAAATATAATCATAAACAACAGAAGTCAATATGTATAGATTCATAACAGTTCAAGCATAGTTGACTTTAGACAAATTGCAGTCGAATCAATCAAGCAGTATGATAGATATTAATCAATCAGATTTAAGCAATTTGAGATTGATTCAAAAATATTAATTTCATTTCCTTGAAAATAGAATATTACATTGATAGACACAATCAAGGAACACAAAAAGATAAGCAAAAGATGGCATTCTAAGCCATTTCAAAAGAGACAAACTAAGACTATGACTTAAGCTGAGCTAGAAAGATTCTGTGAAGTCCTCTTCAGAAGTACTTTCATCGTGATTTCCTATTGCCAGATTCACCATATTAGTAGAGGTACTTCCAGTACTATAATTAACTTCTTCACCCATAAAATTCCACCCATTGATAGTTTTCACAATTTCGAGAGATAAAACTGAGTCATAGTCCAAAGTGTTTAATGAGCACTATAAGCACTTCTGTTCATTTTTAACATCAACTCCTTGTAATTCCAATATTTTACTCACAAATATGGCATATGGAAGATACAATGATCTGTTTAACATCAACTCCTTGTAATTCCAGCTAGTTTGTTGGAGTATTATCCTTTATTGCATGAAGAAGATAAATGTCTTCTCTCGTCATTCTATCAGTTTTAATCCTTCCTGGTAAAATGATGCATGTGACAGCCCAATTATATTATAAACATATATAATATAATAAAGGCGTCACCATGAATAATATTGAGGGAAACCGCTGGACGCCAGCGATTGCCGCCGGGCGGTGGCGGCAGGTTATGGGAAACCGCCGGGCGGTTTAAGTGTGCCGCCCGGCGGTTTAAGTGTGCCGCCCGGCGGTGGCACGCTGGACTTAGGCCTGTTTTTGACGTGCTCCTCACCTATAAATACCCCTATTACGAATTCAGAGTCATTCTTTTGACAGGGGAGAATGGCCAGATCTAATTTTGCTCTCTGGAGAGGATCTCTTGGATGCTTAGGCTCCTTTTCATCTTTTCTAGGGTTTGCTCTTCCATTCTTCTTCCATTTTTCATCTAGTTTCACCATGTCTATGGTGAACTAAACCCTATTGTTGTTTGGGAAAACAATGTAATCTTTTTATACTCTCTCTTATTGAAACTATTG
>NC_028357.1:10204425-10208577 GCF_000741045.1 Vigna radiata var. radiata | reverse complement strand
AGGGATAGCAAGCCAGTAGTTAATATTAGGCCCTTTTCGCCGAGGGATCGGGTTAAGGGTAGGCTAAGAAAGTCGCATAACAATTAATTAATCAAACTAATAATTCAAGAGGAGTAGATAAGAGGGAGCGGATTAGATGAAATTGTAAACCCCCAACAACTCCATTCATCCATTGTTTTCTTTTGTCAATTGAATCAAAAGAAAGTCGCATAACAATTAATCAATCTAATAGTCAAAGGTAGTATGTAAGAGAGAGTTGAATAGATGAAATAGTTAGTACCCAACAACATCCATCCATCCATTGTTTTCGTTTGTCAGTTGAATCAACTTTATTTTTGCATGTTAATATTTTTATCCTCAAATCCAATTTATTAAATTTTATTTTTCAAGTCTTATTATTTTAATTCACGCGAAAGAGAAAGCCATACGAGTCTCTTGGGAAAAACGATACTTGGTCTTACCATTTACATTACTTGTACGATTTGGTACACTTGCCAATTTGTCAACAAGTTCTTGGCGTCGTTGCCGGGGACTCGAGGTTTATTTTCCTAGTAGTTTGAATTGATTGAGTTTGACTTGAATTTTTATGTTCATTTTTTTTTTCCAATAAATGTTTTCTAGGGTTGTGTGCCTAACGTTTGCAGAACGCAGTTTAAATAAGAACTTGATTATATGGGCATTCAATTCTACCAAAATGATTTCAACCACTGTGGGGATCTATTTTCAAATATATATCGAAACCATTTAGGGCATCAATCCTCCTCACGAAAAGAAACTTTAGGGGAAGCTAAAGAACGTTTACAGCAGGAATTATTCTCTGTACCAGAAGAAACGTTGGGGAAGTCCAAAATTTCTTGCGGCAGTACGTAGTCTCTGGACCAAAAGAAACGTTGGGGGAAGCCCAACAACGTTTACAGCAAAAACAATCTCCTGTACACAAAGAAACATTGGGAGAAGCACAAGCACGTTTATTGCAGGAACAACACTCTCATGCCCTGAAGGCTTTGGATATTATTTAGGTTGATACTGAAGTCAGCCCTAAAGAAGAATGTCAAGGAACTATCTTTGCACATGATAAGGTTCTCAATGAGGAAAAGAAAGAAGAAGAAGAACTGGAGATGTTGGAAGAGAAAACCAAAATAGAAGAAGTTGTTGTTGAGAGAAATATAGAGGAAATAGAAATAAAAATTTTGAATGAGGGTGAGAAGAAAGATGAGGAAGGAAGAGCCATGGTTGAGAAAAGAAAAAAAGAAAAAAGAAAAAAATTGAAAATAAAGACAGGAAGGAGGAAGAAAAAGAGAAGGTCAAGGAAAGAGAAAATTAAGAGAAAGAGAAAGAGAGGAAAGAAAAGAAAATCATGTAAAGAACCATTTCCTCATAAAAAGAAAAACCCTACGAAGGAAAATAGAGTTAAGCATTTCAAGGAGATCTTTGAGAGATTAGAGTTCAAGGCTCCTATGATTGATGCTTGGAAACATGTGCTTGGCATGATCAATTTCTTGAAGAGGTTTAGCATAAAGAAGAAGAAGAAGGAAATACCAAGCACTAAGAAGTTTGACACCTACTGATGGGTGTTTGGGGAGACTTTCTAAATTGCTAGTTCATTATTTGAATTTTTGTGTTTATTTTCTGTTTTTCAAATTCTGTTTATTACATTCTGTGTGTGCACATGCATTTGAGTGAGGAAAATCTTGTGTTTGGAAAATCTAGGGCATAGATCAGGAGTCACCAAGGGAAACCACAAAGAGGCAAACAAGAAAAGGGGGAAGGGAAATTTTAAGCCACCGCCGGGCGGTACCACTTTGCCGCCAGGCGGTGGCGGCGGACAAGAAAACCCGAGCTCTTTAAAAGCTGGGTATTTTCAGAACTTCCTCACTTTTTCTTGCCCCTTTAGGTGTCGTCAGGCGGTCTCCTTGCTTCCTTGCTCCAGATTTGCACTTCCTAGAGGGTTTTAGAGAGATTTCTATACACTTTCTCAACACCCATTCACAAAAAGGGTTTTGTTCTTGCTCATTTTTGGGTTTTTCTTGGTGGGAGTGTGTATTTAGAGTTTTCCATCATCTATTGAAGGAATTGTTGCTAGCATTCATATCTCCACTCAAGTAAGTTGCAAAATTTCAATTGTTAAGTTCTTGATTTTGGAATTCTTGATGAGCATGTTTAGAAATTAGGTAATTTAGGGCTTTGAGATTCTTTGTATATATTGTTGATTTGGGAACTGTTTTGGACCAATTAAACTGTTTGGAATTGAATTGCATGTTAGGATTTAGTAGTGAGTGGAGATTAGGAGAGTTTTGTGGAAACATTTTGGAAACCCCCTCACCGCCGGGCGGTATGCCTCTGCCGCTGGGCGGTATTCAAGCTGGATGCATACCGCCAGGCGGTAAGCCTCTGTACCGCCGGGCGGTATGCTATGTTCTTGTGGTTTTTCTATATTATGAATGGGGCAGAATCTGTGCACTCATTTTGAAAATTTTGCTGAATCTGAATATTTGTTGATGGATTAACTCCTGATAATGGATTTCTATGGTTTGTGGCATATTGTGTTTGTTACAGAGATGGCTTCAGCATCGCGCAGGACAACAAACATTGCAGGCAAAAGGAAGATGCCAGAAAGCTCGAGAGAATTTGACTCTCAACGGTTCCTCTCCAAGCAACATGAGGAACACTTTGCTACTGTACAAGAAAGGAGGTTGTTTATGGAAAGGAAAACCTCCTTTTTACCTGATTTGGTTCCAGCATTTGAGGAGGAAATTTTGAGGAGAGATTGGGAGAAATTGACGACTTACCCAGCACCTGCCAATGTGGAGTTGGTGAAGGAGTTTTACACCAACGCGGTACCTAGAGGAAGAGTGGACGCTGGGAGATTTAGGAGCTTCGTGAGGGGGCATATTATCAGTTATGACGCCGACACCATTAACAACTTCTTGGGAACAGAGTGGCCAGGGGAGCGATGCCAGTATGCGACTTATTCTGGTGTGCTTAATGATGTAGCTGACATTGAGGAGGTTGTGTGCCTTCCGGGTAGACACTTTCAGACTAACGCTAGCGGTGTGCCGGTGAACATTCGACGATTGGATATGACACCATTAGCCAGATACTGGATGGCGTTCACACATTCCAACATCCAACCGTGCTCCCATATCTCAGATATCACGATTCACAAGGTTCGTCTCATTTTCTGCTTAATGAGACAGATGGAGGTAAATGTCGGCCAAATCATTGCCGACGAGATTAGGAGCTGTGCTATGACTATTAGTAGCAGGATGCCATTGGGGCATCCATCTTTGATCACTTTTCTGTGCCAGCGGGCTGGGGTGAACACTGCAGTTCCCCCATTTGAGAGACTCAGGAATGCCATTGATGCGACATACTTCCACCAGTTTTGTGTTGTTGCTGGAGCAGCAGGTGCAGCGGGGGCAGCACCCTCGAGGCGGCGTAGGAGAGCCGCTGCTCAGCAGGAGCAGGTGCCCGATGAGGAACCAGCTCAGCACGCGGAGCCCTTCAAGATAAGGGACATGTATATGTCCATGATGGAGGCTCGGATGGAGGCCCTTCACAGAGGGCAGGTGACGACAGCTGAAATGATCATTGGATTATATGACCATCCACCAGCACACAGGTGGACCATGGATGAGTTTCATACAACTGTGGCATGGCCTGAGAAGCAAGCGTAGAGTAGTGGTTTTGGAGCAGTTGGAGCTCCTAACACTGAGGAGGAGAACTTTGAGGACGCAGATGATGAGAGTCAGGAGGACTCTGATGACAGCATGGGCTGATAGCAGACATCTACTGAGGGATGTCTATAGACAGGACTTAGTTTTTCTTTCTTTTATTTGTTTTACTTTATTTTGTTTCTTTTTAAAAATTCATAGGATAGGTTGAATTTTTATTTTGGTGTCTATTCTTGGCTTCACTACTTGTTTTGAAAATGTTGGACCACCTGATGTGCTTGATGAATCTACTTGATGATTATTTGATGTGGAAGAGAAGTGAGTTGTAATGCATGATGATATCTAGGAAATAGATGTGTAATGATTCTATGATTGTGGTCAGGATGCTAGGCATGGTGTATGAATAAATTTTGTGTGAGAAAGCATGTGTATGAGATTTTGAGCTCCAGAGTTTTTATTGTTGCATGTATTATTCACA
>NC_028357.1:10201316-10202010 GCF_000741045.1 Vigna radiata var. radiata | reverse complement strand
GAAAACTGAAAAAGGAGAGTTGAAACCACAAGCTAGGAGACTACAAAAGTAGTCCAGCACTTGGATTTTGCACAAGAACCAGACTTTGGCAGCAGCTGTTCTTTGTTTCTTTTGTAATTGTAGTGTTCACTTTTGACTTGTAATAGGTTTTTTTGNGTTAGATTTCTTCAANTTCTAAAAGGCCATTCAAAGTCCAAGTGTTTTGTAAGAGTCCTTNGTGCTCTTTCAACTCTTGGCAAAACCTTTTCTTGCTTGTGTTTGAANTTTGTGTTTCACGTGTTTAGGTGTGATACTTAGAAGTCCGAAAATTAGAAGTCTAGGTATTCTAATTTTCTTTTTGTTTGTTTGAGTCCAATTTTAATTTCAATAGTGAATCTTACTTTGAAAATGGTCAAGTAAGTAGCCTTAGACATTTTGGCTAGGTAAGACTTGGTATTTAAGCGGCCTTTGGCTCACCTCTCTTACCTGGGAATTGTCTCTAGGCAAAATCTTAAACCTTTCCAAACTAAGAATCCACTTTTGAAATTAAAAGATGTCTAAGAGAGAAATAGAAATGAGTGAGCTTAGGGACTTGTTTGCCCAATACATGAAAAATCAAAATGAGGGTGAGCAAAAAGAAAAAAGGAAGGATGAAAGGAACAACCAAGTTAAGAAAGATATTCCATTCTTTGGTAAGGACATTAGTGCTTTAGCA
>NC_028357.1:10182265-10194661 GCF_000741045.1 Vigna radiata var. radiata | reverse complement strand
GAACGTTGGCTGCCCACGCACATTGCCTTGCATCTTCAAAAAGAAGAACACACATCCCTCACCGTTGCCACGTGTGGAGATCTGAGCTTCTTCCACAACCATCTGCACCGTCCATAGCTTGGGTCTTTCATTATAAATTTGCTTGTATCAGCTTATGTAAACACTTTTGATGATATATATGAGTTTTGCTCTGATGAAGCATTTCCAGCCCAAAACTCTGTCCAAAAGTCATTCTAAATTGAGCTTTCCCTCTCCACCTAGCTTCCTTCCAGTGAAGGCCGTCTGAGCTAGAAATCTCATCCTCCAAACAGCTCTTCATCCACCATCTACACCACTGTTTCATCTCTGCATATGGCTGCCAAACCCCAAGCAAATTCCTCCGCTGCCTCTGTTCGAGTGTTAACCTCTTCCACTGCAATTCAAACCACGTCCATGGCTGGAGCTATTCTATCAACCAGCATGGTGATGAGTCTGGCACTTATCCAATTAGTCCAGAACAACCAATTCCATGGGTTGTCAAATGAAAATCCTTACGAGCATTTGACAGTTTTTGGAGAAATTTGCAACACAGTGAAGATAACTGGAGTGACGGATGATAGAATCAGACTTAGCTTGTTTCCTTTCTCACTTGGAGGGAACGCAAAAGACTGGTTGAATTCTTTCCCGGAGGGAACGTTTAGGATGTGGGAAGCGGTGGTCCAACAATTTATTACTAAATTCTTCCCACCTCCAAAGATCAATCAAGGGAAATTGGATATCTCTTCATTTAAACAAGGAATGGAAGAAACACTGGGGCAAGCATGGGATAGATTCAAAGGATTGTTGAGAGAAACCCCAGTTCATGGGTTTGATAAAGCTTCATACTTGCTAGCGTTCCTTGGAGGTTTGCGCGCTCAGTCTAAAATGATGATAGATGCCTCAGCTGGAGGTAGTATTAATAGAAAGACAGAGGATGAGGTGTACAACTTAATTGAAGAGATGGCTCTCAATGAAGTGTCGCAGAATGAAAGAGGCACGCAAAAGGGAGGACTTTTACATCTTCCCACTGAAGACGCAGCAGCAGCACAAAATCACCTCCTCAGTCAGAAATTGGACAAGTTGCTAAAGGTCGTTTCTGAACTTCCTCGGGGGCTTAGAAATGTTTCCCAGGCACAACAACTTTGCGATTTATGTGGTGGTGACCATATTAATGGTCAATGTGCGCTTACAGAAGAGATGCAACAGGATGTGAATTATATGGGGGCCCAATTTCAGTACAAACAAGGAAGTTTCAACCAAGGTAACTCTAACCAAGGTTGGAAAAATCATCCAAGTATTGGGGAGAGCTCGAATGCTTCTTCAGGACAAGGAGGTCACTTCCGGCAGCAACCCTCACCCTTATGGCAGCAATTAAGCAGCTTGACTGAGACAGTCAGAGAGTTAACTGACAGGTTTGATAAATTTTTGAAAGTCTATGAATCTCAACAAGCGAGTGATCAGGCAACTTTTAGATCACTAGAGACACAAATAGGACAGCTGTCTAAGAGGGTTGAAACCACANANAAGCATCAATTTCGGGCTAATACTGATGTTAACCCAAAAAATGAATGCAAAGTTGTTACAACAGGAGGAAAGAGGAGACTAGAAGAAGAAACAATTGAGATTNTGCCACGTGTGGAGATCTGAGCTTCTTCCACAACCATCTGCACCGTCCATAGCTTGGGTCTTTCATTATAAATTTGCTTGTATCAGCTTATGTAAACACTTTTGATGATATATATGAGTTTTGCTCTGATGAAGCATTTCCAGCCCAAAACTCTGTCCAAAAGTCATTCTAAATTGAGCTTTCCCTCTCCACCTAGCTTCCTTCTAGTGAAGGCCGTCTAAGCTAGAAATCTCATCCTCCAAACAGCTCTTCATCCACCATCTACACCACTGTTTCATCTCTGCATATGGCTGCCAAACCCCAAGCAAATTCCTTCGCTGCCTCTGTTCGAGTGTTAACCTCTTCCACTGCAATTCAAACCACGTCCATGGCTGGAGCTATTCTATCACTAACCGATGTCTAACAACGGCGTTGTGTTTTAATGCAGTTTTTATCTAGACTTTCGGTAGCATTGTGTACCACTCTCCTCTCGCTAGTTTCCCCCCAAAAAAAGCTTGCGTCTTTTGAATCTTCTAGTGCTTTCAACCCAAAACCGAACCTGGGTCCATCGCTACTTCCCATTATTCAACCGCAACAGAAAAAATTACAGTGTCGAGAAGTAGACAAGGACCCAAGTTCCATTTTGGGTCGAAAGAACTAGAAAACTCAAAAGATCGCCACTCTTCTTGTGAGGAAACCAGCAAAGGGAGAATGTTGCACTATGTTTACCTAAAGAGAGGATCAAAACTGCACTAAAACACAATACAAAGAAAGCAAATTTTAATCAGTTGAACGACAAGATAATTGATAAATAACTAAAGAAAGTTTAAACGATAAGCATAAAAAAAAACCACGCACCTGGGATGCAAGAGAGAAAAAGGAGAGGACGAAGACAATGACGTTATGAGAAACGACAATGCAATGCTGCAAGAGATAAAAAGTAGAGGTGCACAAGCGAGTAAAAGAAGAGGAGAAGCAGAGAAAAAGGAGAAGAGATGAAGACGCGATCAGAAACTGAATGGCGAGAAGAATTCGCGGTCTATTTAAAATGAAATGGGGCGTCGGTTGCTCCAGAAACCGACGTCTATAGACGTCGGTGTTTTAGGGGATCCGACGTCTATGGACGTCGGTGTTTCAGGGGATCCGACGTCTATTTTACATCAAGAAGCTAAAAGGATTGACGTTTGATTTCTTGTCCGGGGTAGTTCACGTCGGTGCCCCTCCTAACCGACGTCTAAAACCCATGATGGAGGGATAAAGTTAAAGGATTATGATCGAGTATTGCTTTATGGCTCTAAAGAAACTGTACAGAGGGCAGTTAGAAAAGTCAAATATAAAAGAGCCAGAAGTGAAGCTACAGAGGAAGACGAATCCACAGGTATTAATTTTCACTACGATTGTAATGTTTTGCAGATTCATGAAAAAGGGACGATGTGCGAGAAGGAATCAACCTCTCTAAAAGAAGATCCACTCTTACCGGGGAGCAAAGTGAGATTTAAGAAAAAGGAATGGATGGTAAAGGAGCTGAAGGAAAAAGGAATGGTGGAGATTCAAAGACCATATTCAAAAGTGATACGAAAGGTAGACTGAAGAAAAGTGAGCCGGTGGGATGATGAAGATCCCAACGTGAAGAAGAATAGCTGAACTTGTTGGAAATCAAATTTGGTATTTTTAGGAACAATTTTCTTTTTCGGTTTTTTGTTTTAATTCATTGGAACTTGTACTTTTTGGAATTTTGTGAACAATTCTTGGGTAGCATCTACTGAGGGATGCTAAATTTTTGGTATCCACTGAAGAATATCCGGACGGTACACCTACTGATGGGTGGTGGAAGGTAGTGCACTTACTGACAAGTGCCAACCAGGTTTGGGTCAGGCTCGTGACGTTAAACAAGCGCTACTAGGAGGCAACCAAGATTTCTTCTTACACTTTTGCATTTTAAATTCCTAGAATAGGTTGAACTTTAATTTTGGTGTGTATTCTTGGCTTTATTACTTGTTCTGAAAATGTTTGGCTAACTAATTTGCATGATGGATCTATTTGATGATTATTTGATGTGAAAGAGAAGTGAGTGTAATGCATGTTGATATTCTTTAAAATAGATGTGTAATGAATCTATGATTGTGGTCATGATGCTAGGTAGGATGTATGAATGAATTTTGTGTGAGAAAGCATGTGTGTGAGATTTTGAGCTCCTGAGTTTTTATTGTTGCATGTATTGTTCACAGGAAAACATGGATGATATTGCCTTAATCTTGATGATTGATTGAATTACATGTAAATGTCATATGATCAAGGCCATTGTTGAAAACCCTTCTCTAGCCAAATTCTCACCCAAAGTGTTTGAAATATTATACCCTTTTTGAACCTTAGCCTTAAACAAGATGTAAACCCTTGTTTTGAAACTCTTTACCTTGAGTTAGGATGAGCTTAATTGTATGATATGAAAAGGTTCAAGTTTGGGGTTGTTGGGGGAAAATTGAAAAAAAAAAAGCAAGTGAAAAGCATTGAGCTCAAATGTTGTGAATAGAAAAATTCATGAAAAAAAGAAAAGAAAAGAAGAAAAGCATGAAGAAGAGCTCAATGCAAAAGAAAAAGAAAAGGGAAAAGTTGGGAATGAGAGAGACTGGTGAGGAGGAGAGTTGTGCTTAAATGTTGAATATTTTAATAGCTCTCTTGACTCAAGGATTTTGCATTCTAGAAAAACCAATTCTTTCTTGTTAGCCCAACCTCATTACAAGCCTTGGAAAAGTCCTTTTGATGGAACTTGCATGTATAGATGTTGATTGTTTGAGATGAATGAAAATTTTGTTTCATGTGACTTGTGAACAATAGAGAGTTGGAGTGTCGCCTTAAACACTTGAGTGATTGAGTGAAACACTTGCTTGGTATGAATTGTTAAATTTCATGAGTACATTTTTGCTTAGTGGATTGATCATTCATAGTGTATAACATCTATTGTGCAATCTATGGGTTGAAAGCATGCATGCATCTTATTTTGGATTTCACTAAGGATATTGAATTGGGTGGTTTTGTCATGTACCTTGGGATTGTTGAGGCATTGGATGAAACAATATAAAGCCAAGTTTTGTTTTGTGTGATTGTTTTGTTTTGTTTTGCTTAAGGACAAGCAAAATTCTAAGTTTGGGGTGTTGATGAAGGTTAAAAAACAGTTATTTTCATATGTCAATTTGGACCAAATTACACCCTTTACTACTCGGAATGAGCTTAGAATCAACCAAAACTCAATAAATGAGTCTGGAGAGAGTCAAAAGTTGTTTTTAGCGATTTTATGCTTATTTTGCATTGTTTTGTAGCTAATTTGAGAAAAGTAAGAATGGAGTTAAAGATACAAGTCGTTGACTCAAGAAAAGAGCGAAAAATTGAAGATTTGAAGAGTCGAAGCACCGCCGGGCGACACACTTAAACCACCGGGCGGTATAGGGCGAGGAGTAGGCACCTGGCGTTGGCGCTGGGTGGATTTTCGGTTTGAGGGAAACCGCCGGGCGGTAGACCCCTACCGCCGGGCGGTGGAGCGATTTGTGGCAAACCATCGGGCGGCACACTTAAACCGCCCGGCGGTGGCTCGTTGGGCTTGGGCCTGTTTTCTGATGCGCTCCTCACCTATTTATACCCCTATTGCGAGTTTAGAGTCATTCTTTTGCCAGGGGAGAATGGCCAGACCTAATTTTGCTCTCTAGAGAGCATCTCTTAGATGCTTAGGCTCCTTTCCATCTTTTCTAGGGTTTGCTTTTCCATTCTTCTTCCATTTTCCATCTAGTTTCATCATGACTATGGTGAACTAAACCCTATTGTTGTTGGGGGAAACAATGTAATCTTTTGACGCTCTCTTTTATTGAAACTCTTGATTATTTATATGGTCTCCATATGTTTTGATTGATTATTGTTGGGTTATCATCTGTGCTTAAGGCCTTTATCGTTTAACTCATTTGGTATATTGATGTTTGTCTTTATTGATATGGGGACGTACAGTAATGACATGAACTGGTGAGTAATCTCTTGATTTTGCAATACCACCTAGGGATAGGGGTAGGACGATCAATTGCGCTAACTTTTGTTTATAATGCGATATTAATTACTAGCGGAGGCTAGGGATAGCAAGCCAGTAGTTAATATTAGGCCCTTTTTCGCCGAGGGATCGGGTTAAGGGGAGGCTAAGAAAGTTGCATAACAATTGAATCAATCAAACTAATATTCAAGGGTGGTATGTAAGAGAGAGAGGAATAGATGAAATTGAATCAACTTTTTTTTTGCATGTTTATACTTTTGTTCTCAAGTCCAATTTATTAATTTTTATTTTTCAAGTCTTATTATTTTAATTCACGCGAACGAGAAAGCCATACGAGTCTCTTGGGAAAACGATACTTGGTCTTACCATTTATATTACTTGTACGATTTGGTACGCTTGCCAATTTGTCAACACACGTCGCTTACGTTCAGAACCGACGTTTAAATTGAAGAATTTTTGTATTCCCGCCTTCTAGACAGGCCTTAGACGTCGTCGTTTGACTATGTGACGTCTAAGTGCCTGGGAATTAGGTGAACATCATTAATAATAGCCCAGTCGACGTCGAGTTTTCAAGGGATCCGACGTCTAAAGCTGGACCGATTGACGTTTGATTTACTTCAATGACTTGAACGTCGATGCCCTTTTCTAGCCGACGTCGAATTGACTGTCTTATCACATACCTCATGGTCTTGGACGTCGGTTTGCGGCAGGTGCGACGTCTATGATGTCATAGACTTCACTTAACATCGAAACTGACGTCTAGTTTACTAATATATTTACGATAATGCCACCGTGCTGTAATAGACGTCGGTTTTGTTTTTTCACGAAACCGACGTCTTATGGGTGACGTTAAACAGCGTTTTTGCACTAGTGTAAGCATTGTGTTGTCATCATCAAAAACCAGATTGCTATAGAGTTTTGTGTTGTCAACAATCTCAACACTATTGGCCTCTATAATTCTGCTAGGAAGGATATCTTATTCAAGGATGACAACTGAAGACATATTTCTGCTACACATACTCAAGAACAACATCCCTACCAATTGGATAAAGGTGCTGAAAGACCATATATCCGAATGTGCATTGAACATATCAATCTACTTGCCTTATTCACTACTAATAAGCAAGATTATTGAAAAGCAAGGGGTTTGTATGGAAGGTGAAAGAAAATCCATGTGTAACTGCAAAAACGTGATAAATCATAATACTCTGGTTTCATTTGAACTGACTAGAACACTACAAGGATGGTGCTTCAAGGATGAAGAAAATTTACACCCGTACGACAATATCTCTGACCCACTTGAACAGAGAAACTTTGTTACACATCAACTTTAGAATATTGAAAATAAACTCAATCAAATTGAAGAAAAAGTTGATCTGTTAATCAATAGAAGATTGAAAGATGAAGTCAATCATGGCAACACTATGCATTCTCATGTGTAAAAGGGGATGATTGGTTTAGTAGTATGAATCTGAGTTGTGTTAGCCATCTGTCTCTTATTCAAATCGTGTCTTAGACTAGGTTTCATTTTGTAAAATGGCATATAAAGCCATAGTTTGTGTCCTAGTTTGTTTTGCTTGTATTTCCTTACTTTGCTCAATCAATGTAATATGTTTTCTATCAAGGAAATAATATTAGTAGTTTGAATCAATCCACTCACTTAAACTGTTAAATAAAATCTGATACTCTGTTTGATTGATTCGATTGTGCTATGATTGAAGTCAACTGTGCTATAACTATAATGCATCTTCATAATTGACTTCTGTTATGATTTGTTTCTATTCTTGCATAACCACTATACTTGATCTAGAAAAGGTTCTTGAAAGGTTTTTGCACGAAAAACATTGCTTTGGACATATACATTTGGGATTCAACAATTAGGAAAAGCAATACATTCGACTGATGATTCCAAGCATTCGACTGCGTCTAAACTGGGTTAACAATTCTAATTTTGGAATTTTCTTTTATCCTTACCGACTGCTTTAATCATTAGTTTTCTGATATTATCTTTGTTCTTTACATGATTTTATATCTAAATTGAGATAATATTGTGAGATTGTTGATATTTATATATATATATATATATATATATATATATATATATATATATATATATATATATATATATATATATATATGTGATTGATTTTTGTAACAATGATACAAATTTGTGCTAAAGCTGGTGATTAATCTGTGATATTCTGCATTGTGCACACAAACTGTTTTTGAAACTCATGCATAATGATAGGGGGAGTATCACTTCTTTACACATTATTTCATCACACACCTATTTTTCAAGGGGAGTTTACATTTGTATTTGTGAGGAACTGTGATTTTGAGACTGCATATCTGTTTGATGCTTCTCAGTTTCCAAAACTGCATAAATATCTAAGCATTCCTTTTTTGTTAATGCACAAAGGGGGAGAGTTTTCATGAGTGTATGAGAGCAAGTCTATATGGGGAAAATTGTGGTATCATACTTTATCTGCTTGATGATATTTTTGTTGTATATGCAGAGTAAATGAATTGCCTGTATTGATTTTGCTATCTGTTTTTACTCTGTCATATGTGGAACTGTACAAACATGGTTGAGTTATTAATCATGATTGTGCATCATCAAAAAAGGAGGAGATTGTTGAGATTTTTGACAACACAAACTCTATATCAAACTGGATTTTGATGATGACAACACACTGCTTAATAACAGTACATAAGTTCCAGTGCTACATGTTCAGCTGAAATACTATATTGATTTGAACAATGCTTTTGTTGAACATGTTTTGTTAATTTGCATGTATGTTCCTATGATTGATTATGTGTTACATGTATGGAACATGCTTGTATTGAAATGTATGATAAAATGATTTTGATTACTTCTGCACAATTTTGAAGAAAAGCTCACAAGCACTTTTATGAACTTATATTTGTTGTGACAAAGGTATAGTTCAGTCGAATACATTGGTAATGGATTAAACTATATTAAAATCTTTGTACAAATTTTGTGAACCTGTGCTTGATAAGATTTTGAGTTGAAAAGAATTTCAAAGTGATTTTTCAAGTGTCAGTCGACAATGTGGAACACCTATTCGACTGAGGTTGCTGTTATTTTTGAAATTTTGTTATGCCTACTTGCTCTAACGGCTATATTTTCAAAAGTTACTTAGGATTGACTGACTGGGTCAACTGTCATGAATGTGATTGATTTGGTTGACTGAGAAGCCTTTATGTTGACTGTCTATTATAACTGTTTTAATACAGTCGACTGTATTAGTAGGCCATTCGACTGAGAATGACAAGAAAACTATAAATATACAGAACATGAATTGTTCAAAAAGACTTTTGTTCTAACATTTTCATTGTCTAGTTTCAGAGAAAATTCGTAGTTTAGGAAGCTCCAAGAATTCTCCAAGAAGACGGTGGTGATCTTTCTTGAGAGAGATTCAGATTGAGCAGTCAATTGCGCACACTGATTGATCAACATCTGCACAAAGAAGGTACTTCTGGTTTGATCTTGAAGGCTTGGCATCCTGTGAAGACTGTTGTATTTGACTAAAGGCTTGGCAACTTGTGAAGTTTGTTGTGATAGGCTTGGCAACCTGTGAAGCATGTTGTGATAGGCTTGGCATCCTGTGAAGCATGCTGTGATAGGCTTGGCATCCTGTGAAGAGTTCTGGTTACACGTTAAGGATTGTTCGACGTGGGTTCAGATTGCAGAAGAGGGGATTCTTACTGCAATTCTGGTTTTGTTTGTGCAGCTATATTTGGTTTTGGGTTAGAGAGGAGATTTTATATTTTTGCGTGGTGCTTCTATAAATTCCTTGTTGTAAAAACCGCAACCATTATAGTGCATTTGCTTCCAAGATTGGAAGGACACTGGATGTAGCCATTGTTGGCCGAACCAGTATAAAAACCAGTGCTTGATTTTCTCTACATTTGCTTTTATTCATGTATGTATCATTCATTATAGATATATTTATGAGTTTCATAGTATAGGTAGTGGTGCTTTCTTAGAACACTTTGTGTATGGTATTAATTCTTTTGATGTAAATAATTTGGTCGTACATGGTCAAGTATTTTGATCAAGAAATACATGTATTAATGTTGGAATAAACTTTGTTGTCCAGATTTTAATGGAGTTTATTCTTATTTTATCAAGTGTTAATGTATACAACTTGTTTTAAAGTTTTGGACTTTAAATTGTTTAATGTAGATCCAATTAGTATATGTTTAAGATTATTTGTGTGTATATTATGAGTATATATTAAAATTGTGGTTGTTGATGTAAGTTTATGGGCTGCAAAAGGAATAAAAAATTAGGATAACTTTTTTTTATACAACCAAAAGTTACATACGAATTTTATATAGGATTTTATATACGAATTTCTTCATATATAATTACATACGGAAAAATCCATATATAAATTATATACGGATATATCCATATATAATTTATCTACGATAGTTTTATATACGGATTTTTGTTCGTATGTAAGTCGTATATAACCAAGTGTTATATACGGATTTTGGGCCTTATATACGGATTTTTGCTGTAAGTAATTCAATTTTTTTTTGTAGTGAATAGGTAGGGAATTGGATACAAAGCTCACTCTAACAGAACCAATGCTAGGAAACTTACTGAGTTAAGAAAACCTCCTAGAAATGCATGTTTTTATTGCAATTGTGTTGGTCATACTGTTAGAAATTGTTATTATAGAAATGTTGTTGTTCCTCAAGAATTATGTGTATGTGATGGGTGTCGCGGCCCATACAAATTTGACTGCATATGAGAAATGCAGTATAGCTAGGAAGTGACTCCTAGGTCGTCTCTCAAGGACCAAATGTGCTTCGAGAGTTTGATCTAACACGCAGTGGGGGGGGTTGTGAAAGGTTTGTGAATGCGGATGAATCAAATTAAAATGTGGAGGCAAACAGAAATGTAAAAACAGAATTGCAAACACAGATGTAAAAATGGAATCAAATGCAGAATGAAAACGGTTGGTCATTAACTCAATTACTATGCTTCCTATCCTAGATCAACGACAAGTACACACTACTCTAATCCAAATCCGACACAAATCACCCAACTAAGCGAAGGCTAATTCGGTCTTCAAAATTGCAAACTAAGCGAATGCGATGCTCCAATCCAATCAGTCATCCACCATACAGTCTAATCAACTAAGCGAAGATTAAACACCGATTAGGTAACTAAGCGTATACCCAATCGCAGGCACACAACAGATTAAATATTGAGTCAAATCAGAACAACAGTCTGACAATTAAAGTGCAAGAATCTCAAGAAAACACTGTAATTTTATTACTGACCAACCCACTAACCTAAGCTAACATCACAACTAAATTATCACTTAAGAAGGTAAACACTATTCAACATTTAATGTAAATATTCTAAGGCAAAATACATTATTCAACATTTAATGTAAATATTCTAAGGCAAAATAATTAAAAGAAGACACAAAATTTCTTCTACTGAAACACGTGACCAAGTGCTCATTTTTCCAGCAATCAATGAAGCAACAAATGAAATTGGCTTTGTTTTTAAAAGAAAAATAATGCTTCTTCCAATCAATCACCCATAACGTATTATGCCCCTTTTTTTTCATTCAATAAAACTAAAAAGAAAAGAAAACTTCACCTAATAAAAGTATAAATGCACCGTGCAACAATGGAAAGACATCAATGCCCAATCATAACAACTATTTAATGCAATTATGAATTGAATAAAGTCTTGCTTCAACGTGATTTTTCAAAGGGGAATGAAAAAGAAATTCTTGTAAATGAAGTAGACACATCCTCTGCATCATGGCACCGTATACCTACCACTTTCCATCAAATATTTATCAACTAAATAAAAGAAAAGAAAAAAAAACTAGCTACCCTATGGCTACCAACGTCACATCCCATCACCTAAAAACTTTTAAATTCATAAAAACAAAATAGCATTTAAGAACCCAAGACCTGCATCATGCTCTGCATTCACCGTGAATCATGAAAGCACTTTCCAAATTAAAATGCCATTTCTTCATTTCATCCATAATCCATCACGGACTCACTTTTTCCCAAGAAAGAAAAATGCTCTACATAAACGTTGTTGCAGCCCTCAAGTCAAAACAAGTGGCAGCTGGGAGCTATGCATTCAACCCATTTAAATTCCTCAAATATAAATCAACCACCCACGTGAATACATTTTTCAGCTTTCAAAACTTTCAAAGAAAAGAAAAAAGGGTGTGGCTGCAATGTGCTAGACCTTATCTTCAAATGCCTCTTCGTTCAACCAAAATCATCCAATGTCAACATGTTCAAAAGATAAAAAGAATGAAAATAAAACCTGCAGCAAAGTAACGTCCTAGCCCCCTTTTAAAGTGTGTGGCTCCCCATTTTAATCTTCAATTACTGAGACCAAAAAGAGAGTCTCTCCAGTGATGGCTGCCTCTCTTCCTAAGGGGCCATGTATCCTTAAAAATAAAGTGGGTCCACCCTAAAAATAAAAAGAAACCCTAGGGCAAGTGTCCTACAATTTTGGGCCCCTCATAATTTTTTTACAATGGCCCAATGTGCAAAGGTTTGTCCAAAAAGTTTAAACAATTAAAATTACAATGCAATAAAATTTAAAATGTCTAATTTGAGAGTCTTGAATTTATTTTGTCTCCTCCAAATGTCCCAAATTGTGTTTCCAAAATTTTCCCTGAAAATAATAATGCAAATAATTAGCTCAGAAAATTCAAAT
>NC_028357.1:10171124-10182030 GCF_000741045.1 Vigna radiata var. radiata | reverse complement strand
AAATTAAGCATAATTAGGAAAAACTGGAAAATACCGGACAATTAAGCACAATTCCCTCATTAATTCTAGCACAATAATATAAGTGAAATCAATAAAATATCGACTCATCAAAATAGACCACACTTAGTCTTTTGCACTCCTGGGCAAAATCAAGACGCAAATCAGGGAACAGTTCAACGGACATCAGAGAATTGACACAGACTCATCACACAAAAAACAAAGACTGACAAGGAAAGAAACAAAATTGCACAGTCCTCAAGAAATCTGGACAAAGAAAGGAAATAGACAGTATCCACACAGAATCAGGGAAAGCAGATACTCATGAAATTATCCAAGCAGCTCAAAGCATGACAAAATGATCAATCAGTTCAAGAGGTGAATCAAAAGCAACAGAACCTCACAGATGCACACTATCGGTGTTTCTCTCAAGTGTCGAGGGTAAATAAATTTAATTCAATGCACTCAAGAAAGCAAGCAACAAACAATCTTGGCAAGTCTCTAATATCAACATTCAAACACATATGCATGTTCAAATCAAAAGGTCTTTTATGGATGTAATGGGGCCAAAGGATAAGGGAGGATATAATATGCATGAGAAGCTACAAACCAAAAGGAATAGAGGAGCAATGGGGAACAAGTGAAAACACAGTCAAACACACCCAAAACCTCTAATTCAATCCTCTTCTTGACTCCATTATTCACAAAACAATTTTTTTTAATTTTTCTCAATTTTCTGTATTTTTTTCTTTTTTATTTTGTTTTCATCTTGTCTCTTTTCTGATCTCTCTTTTCAGAACACAACTTCAAGAGACAAGATACACAACATATATACAAAAACAAAACAAAAAGAGGAACCAACTAGCTAATTCATCATAATCTCCTAGGAGACCACACTTATTCCCAAAACAATTCCAAAGCTCCAAAATTCCCTAAGGTTAAGGTAATCATGGTTTTTCACTTAAGGCTAGTGTATCAGCTTCAAAACAAAGAAACGGGGAAAGTATAGGCTCAAAAGGGGTTATCAAGGGATCACAACAAGGTAGGTTCATCTGGCTAGAGACGCTCAACAACAAAACTGCCTTTATCACTTTCAAACACTCATATCAATCAAGAAACACCAAAAAGAGTCAACCTAAGACATATGTGCAAGCAATCAAGAGACATATCACACACAAGAAAGAATATCAAGTGGCTAAAATCTCACACAGGGCATTTGTCACAATCAAATCAACCTCTCAAACATCATAATCATCTTTCTGTTGACGGATTGGCAAATGTACCAAATCGTTCAAGTAATATAAATGGTAAGACTAAGTATCGTTTTCCCAAGAGACTCGTAAGGCCTTATCGTTCGCGTGAATTAAAATTATAAAACTTGAAAAGAAAAATTAAATAATTGTGTAGTAGAATAAAATATAAACATGCAAATGAGAACAATTCAATTGACAAAAGAAAACAATAAATGAATGGAGTTGTTCGGGGTTTACAATTTCATCTAATCCTCTCTCTCTTATTTACTCCTGTTGAATTATTAGTTTGATTAATTAATTGTCATGAAACTTTCTTAGCCTACCCTTAACCCGATCCCTCGGCGAAAAGAGTCTAATACTAATTACTGGTTTGCTATCCCTAGCCTCCCCTAGCAATTAATACAGAATTATTGAGCAGAAGTTAAAAGCAATTGATCGTCCTACCCCTATCCCTAGGTGGTATTGCAAAATCAAGGAATTACTCACCAGTTCATGACATTACTATACGTCCCCGTATCAATAAAGANAAACANCAGTTATCGAATGAGTTAAACGATAAAGGCATTAAGCACAGATGAGAACCCAACAATTAACAATCAAACCATATGGAAACCATATAATAAATCAAGAGTTTCAATAAAAGATAGTATCAAAAGATTACATTGTTTCCCCAAACAACAATAGGGTTTAGTTCACCATTCTCATGGTGAATCTAAGTGAAAAATGGAAGAAGAATGGAAGAGCAAACCCTAGAAAAGATGAAAAGGAGCCTAAGCATCCAAGAGATCCTCTCAAGAGAGCAAAACTAGGTTTGGTCGTCCCCTTCTGTCAAAAGAATGCATCTAAACTCGCAATAGGGGTATTTATAGGTGAGGAGCGCAGCAGACAACCGCCCGGCGGAACAAGTGTGGCGTTGGGTAGTTTCCCATAAATCGCAAAACCGCCCGGCGGTTTCCCTCAACTCCGCCCAACGCCAACACTAGTGCCTACTCCTCGCCCTGGACCGCCCGGCAGTGTAAGGTGCCGCCGGGCGGTGCGTCGACTCTTCAAATCTTCAATTTTCTTCTCTTTTCTTGAGTCTACGACCTTTATCTTCAACTCCATTCTTCACTTTTTCAAAACTGCTACAAAACAATGCAAAACAAGCATAATATCGCTAAAAACAGCTTTTGACTCTCTACAGACTCATTTATTGAGTTTTGTTTGATTCTATGCTCATTCCAAGTAGTAAAGGGTGTAATTTGGTCTAAAGTAACATATGAAAATAGATGTTTTTCAACTTTCATCAACACCCCAAACTTAGAACTTTGCTTGTCCTCAAGCAAAACAACACAAAACAACATATAAAACAAAGCTTGGCTTTCTACTATTTCATCCAATGTTTTAACATTCCCAAAGTACATGACAAAACTACTCAATTCAACATCTTCAGTGAAATCCAAAATAAGATGCATGCATGCTTTCAATCCAGAGATTGCACAACAGATGTTACACATTATGAATGACCAATCCACTAAGAAAAAATGCACTCATGAAAATTAACAATTCATATCAAGCAAGTGTTTCACTCAATCACTCAACTGTTTAAGGTGACACTCCAACTCTCTATTATTCATAAGTCATATGAAAAAAAAAATTTCATTCATCTCAAACAATCAAAATCCTTACCTGCAAATGTCATCAAAAGGACTTTCCAAGGCTTGTAATGAGGTTGGGTTAACAAGAAGAATTGGTTTTTCTGGAATGCAAAATCCTTGAGTCAAAAGAGCTATCAAAATATTCAACATTTAAGCACAACTCTCTTCCTCACCAATCCCTCATATTCCAAACTTTTTTGCCTTTTCTTTTCCATTGAGCTCATCTTCATGCTTTTCTTCTTTTCTTTTCTTTTTCTCATGAATTTTTCTTTTCTCAACATTTGAGCTCAATGCTTTTCATTTGCCTTTCAATTTTCCCCATGCAACCCTAAACTTGAACCTTTTCATCACATACAATTAAAATATCATCCCAACTCAAGGTAAAGAATTTCAATACAAGGGTTCATATCTTGTTTAAGGCTAAGGTTCAAAAAGGGTATAATATTTTAAGCTCTATGGGTGAAAATTTGGCTAGAGAAGGGCTTTCAAAAAAATGGCCTTGATCATATGACATTCACATGCAATTCAATCAATCATCAAGATTAAGACAATATCATTCATGCTTTCCTGTGAACAATTCATATAATCATAAAAACTCTGGAGCTCAATACGTCACACAACATGCTTTCTCACACAATATTCATTCATACACCCTGCTTAACATCATAAGCACAATCATAATTCATCACACATCTGTTTCACCGGACATTAACACACAACACAACTCAATTATCATCCACATCAAATAATCATGAAATAGGCTCATCATGCAAATTATTCAATCAAACATCTTTAGAAAAGTGTTCAAGCCAAGCATACACACTGAAAATAAAAATTCAACCGATTCTAAGAATTCAAAAAGCGAAAGTGCAAGAGAGAAAACTAGGTTGCCTCCTAGTAGCGCTTGTTTAACGTCACGAGCCTGACCCAAACCTGTTTAGCACTTTTCAGTAAGTGCAATTCCTTCCAACACCCATTAGTAGGTGTGCCTTCCTGGAATCCTTCAGTGGATACAAAAAATTATCATCCCTCAGCAGATGCTACCCAAAAATTGTACAAATAACCAAATAATTACAAGTTTTTTTAAAAAGAATAAACCTAGACTAAAAATGAAAAATAAAAAAAAATAAAAAATAAAAAAAATGTTATACAACAATTGGGATGACCCCAACAAACACCCATCAGTAGGTGTTGAAATTATTCTCGCTTGNTATTCTTTTCTTTTTCTTCTTCCTACTGAGTTCCTTCTTAAAGTTGAGAATACCAAGCACATGTTTCCAAGTTTCAACCATAGGAACCTTAATCTCCAATTTCTGGAAGATCTCCTTAAAGCACTTGAACTTATTTTCCTTCCTATGATTTTTCTTCTGATGAGGAAAGGGTTTTGCATATGATCTTTTCTTCCTTCCTCTCCTCTTTTTCTCACTCTCCCCCCTCAACTTTCTCTTTATCTTTTTCTTTTCTTTCTTTACTTTCACAATTTTTTTCTTTTTTTCTTTTCTTTCAACCACTGCTTTTCCTTTCTCATCATCCTTCTCACTCTCATTCAACTTTTCTGTTTCTATCTCCTCTATCTTTTTCTCCTTTATTTCCTCCTCATACATCTCTAGCTCTTCTTCTTCTATCTTTTCCTCCTTGACAACCTTATCATTTTTAGAGATAGTGGCTTGACATTCTTCTTTACGGTTAACTTCAGTATTATCCCTAATAATGCCCAGAGACTTCAATACCTTTGTTATCTCATCTTCCTCTATCTTCTCTCCAACAATAACCTTGTCGTCCTCAAAGATAGGAGCTTGACATTCTTCCTTAGGGTTAACTTCAATATTAACCTTAATAATACCCAGAGCTTTCAACGCATAAGAGTGTTGTTCCTGCAATAAACGTTCTTTAGCTTCCCCCAATGTTTCTTTTCACGAAGAGGAATGTTGCCCAAATTGGCTATGATACAAGTTTGAATGAGGTTCCCACCAGTGGTTGAAACTATTTTGGTATAATTGAGTGCCTACAGAATCAAATTCGTGTCTAAACTGCATTCTGCAAAAATTAGGCACAAAACTCTAGAAAACATTTACTAGAACAAAAATGAAAATAAACATAAAATCAAGCCAAATTCAATTAGTTCACACTACTTGAAAAAGTAAACCTCGAGTCCCCGGAAACGGTGCCAAAAACATGTTGACGGATTGGCAAGCGTACCAAATTGTTCAAGTAATATAAATGGTAAGACCAAGTATCGTTTTCCTAAGAGACTCGTAAGGCCTTATCGTTCGCGTGAATTAAAATTATAAGACTTGAAAAGAAAAATTAAATAATTGTGTAGGAGAATAAGTTATAAACATGCAAATGAGAATGATTCAATTGACAAAAGAAAACAATGGATGAATGGAGTTGTTGGGGGTTTACAATTTCATCTAATCCTATCTCTCTTATCTACTCCTCTTGAATTATTAGTTTGATTAATTAATTGTCATGCAACTTTCTTAGCCTACCCTTAACCCGATCCCTCGGCGAAAAGAGCCTAATACTAATTACTGATTTGCTATCCCTAGCCTCCCCTAGCAATTAATATCGCATTATAGAGCAGAAGTTAAAAGCAATTTATCGTCTTACCCTATCCCTAGGTGGTATTGCAAAATCAAGGAATTACTCACCAGTTCATGACATTATTGTACGTCCCCGTATCAATAAAGACAAACATCAGTTATCGAATGAGTTAAGCGATAAAGGTATTAAGCACAGATGAGAACCCAACAATTAACAATCAAAACATATGGAAACCATATAAATAATCAAGAGTTTCAATAAAAGAGAGTATCAAAAGATTACATTGTTTCCCCCAACAACAATAGGGTTTAGTTCACCATTCTCATGGTGAATCTAGATGAAAAATGGAAGAGCAAACCTTAGAAAAGATGAAAAGGAGCCTAAGCATCCAAGAGATCCTCTCCAGAGAGTAAAATTAGGTCTGGCCGTCCCCTTCTATCAAAAGAATGGATCTAAACTCGCAATAAGGGTATTTATAGGTGAGGAGTGCAACAAAAAACAGGCCCGAGCCCCGCAGACAATCGCCCGGCGGAACAAGTGTGATTCCCGGCGGTTTCCCATAAATCGCAAAACCGCCCAGCGATGGGTCTACCGCCCGGCGGTTTCGCTCAACTTCGCCCAACGCCAACGCCAGTGCCTACTCCTCGCCCTGGACCGCCTGGCGGTGTAAGTTGCCGCCGGGCGGTGCATCAACTCTTCAAATCTTCAATTTTCTTCTCTTTTCTTGACTCTACGACCTTTGTCTTCAACTCCATTCTTCACTTTTTCAAAACTGCTACAAAACAATGCAAAACAAGCATAATATCGCTAAAAACAGCTTTTGACTCTCTACAGACTCATTTATTGAGTTTTGTTTGATTCTATGCTCATTCCAAGTAGTAAAGGGCGTAATTTGGTATAAAATAACATATGAAAATAGTTGTTTTTCAACCTTCATCACTTCCGATAAAAAAAATCAAGGATATCCAACAAATCAAAGTATCAATGAAGTGAAGGAAAAACTAACAACCTAAACAAAGTCCAGAATTCAAGAGAAACATGCAAAATTGTACACGAGACAGAACAAAAACTACATAGAAAACAAAAAATTTAATGCAGAAAACATAAACTAACAATGACAAATCAGAGTCTCCCCCAATAGACCACACTTAAACTACATAGTGTCCTCAATGTGTCACAAGCATAAGATCACAATCATAACAATCAACAGATCATGGACAAGTGCAATAAAAGTAGGGAAAGGAGGAGGAGGGAAAAGGAAAACTCCCCTGATCATGGTGGCAGTTGCCAATTTTGGACTTTCAGGGAGATCTCTTCCACAATCGGATTCAGCCAAGAAGTCTTGAGGAGGAATTGTTTCAGTCTCCAAATTTGATCAAGCAGGGAGATGTCCTCCACAGCTCGATCCAAGAAGCAATGATTGTTGATGAGCAGGTTCAGCTGGTGCCTATTAATGTTAAAGGTCTTGTGTATGCTTGCAACTTTGTTTTCCACTGTGGGTGCTTGTTGGTCAAACTCATGTGTACCTCCTACAATGTGGTTCTACAGAAATAACATGCAGAGGTATAACACCCAATCCCAATGTAACAGGCTGAACCTCAGATAAACCCTCAGAACATGAATCAATTCCAAATGTAGAAACAATATCAACAACAGTCTCAGATTCATGTTTAGTGCATGGAGAACAAACATTCAGATGTGATGGCAAAAAGTAGTTCTCATCATGCAGAGAGGGGGAATGAAAATCATGCTCATCAACAATACAATCATCAATAACATACCTCTCAATAACATAATCATCAACAACAGAATCAATCATAGGTATGTTTACCTCCACTTCCCTGAAGATTGGTAGAGTGAGGGAAGGTGAAGCTGGTCTACCTATCTCAAAAGTGTTGCTCATATCTGCTTGGTCCTCAAAATTCTCATCAGTCTCCTCANGTGCAAGAGTGGGGACATAGGAGGGTGGGAAAGTATATGGCACAGTAGTAAGCTCATGACTCTGTTCCCCATCTCCTATGTGGATGGCACCAACATCATCAAGAATCTGAACAGTCTGAAATTGTGATACCTCTCAAACTTGAAACTGTTCCTCAATGAACTGAGTGGCCATCTGCCCCAGCTGATCAGTCAAACTCTTCATGGAAGCGAATTCCGACTGAAACTGTTGATACTGAGCTCTGCTTTCCTGCTGAAACTGCTTATTCTAAGCAGTCATCTGTCTCAACAACTCCTTGAATGTAGGCTCAGAAGTAGTGTGAGGATGGGTGTTGGTATCGGAGGGGTATGGTTCGAGGAGTATAACGCACCGGAATTAAAACTTAGAGTAGCGTATAAGCGTGTTCGGTCACTGTTAAAATGAAGTTGGTCCTTTTTAAAATAATTTTCTTTCAGAAAATTAATCAAACAGTTAATATGCGTAAAATAAAATGAGTGTAGGGAATAGAAAAATCACACGAGTATTTTTATACTGGTTCGATTCAACAAAATCTATGTCCAGTCGTTAATCACTGTAAAGAGTGAATAACAATTCCACTAAAAATATTTTTCTTAGATTACAAATAAGTGAATGCAAATGAGATAGATAAACCTTCCTTCAACGAGCGAACCGGAAGAAGACCACTCTACCAACTTGAAGAGAACCGCTCCAGCAATCGGCCAACGATTCGTGAGCTTCTCCTTTCACAAGAACAGGCAAAGCACCTTGCTAACTCGAAGAGAGTCTGCTCCGACTATCGACACACGATACGCGAGCCTCTCCTTTCACGAGACCAAACAAGGGAACTATGAATAAAGCTTTTGAGAACTTTCCTCTGACAAACAGTGTTCTATTAAGCTTTCTCAGTTCAAAACGTTACTTCTAAAGATTACAAAAACCAATTATATAGCCAAGTACACTGAATGCCAAAGGTCAGCTCCCAACTGCCATGAATAATCGATTATTTTAAGTGATAATTGATTATTCAAGTCCGTTACAGAGTTTTCAAAAAGTGATAATCGATTATATGAAGTGATAATCGATTATTCAAGTAAGACTTGTGATAATCGATTATTGCTTCATGATAATCGATTATTCTAGTACAAAATGCAAGTGATAATCGATTATAGCTTGTCCATAATCGNCGATTATTGCTTCATGATAATCGATTATTCTAGTACAAAATGCAAGTGATAATCGATTATAGCTTGTCCATAATCGATTATTCAAGTTAAAAATACAAGGTTTAAGATTTTCCTACTACATCCAAATTCTACAAGTTGCTTTTTAAATAAATCTAATGTTCTCTTTAAATAATTGATGGGTGTCGCACCCCATGCAAAATTTAATGAGCATAAAAGAATGCAGTATAGTACTAGGAAGTGACTCCTAGGTCGTCTCTCAAGGACCAAATGTGGTTCGAGAATTAGGTCAGACACGAAGTGGGGGGGTTATGAAAATGTTTTGTGAATGCGGATAAATTAGATTAAAAGACGGATGCAATCAGAAATGCAAACACAAATGAAAAACGGAATCAAATACAGAATGAAAACGGTTGGTCATTAACTCAATTACTATGCTTCCTATCCCAGATCAACGACAAGTACACACTACTCTAATCCAAATCCGACACGAATCACCCAACTAAGCGAAGGCTAATTCGGTCTTCAAAATTACAGACTAAGCGAATGCAATGCACAAATTTAATCAGTCATCCACCATACCGTCTAATCAACTAAGCGAAGAATTGACACCGATTAAGCAACTAAACGTATACCTAATCGCAGGCAGACAACATATTAAATATTGAGCAGAATCAAAGCAGTAGTATGGCAATTAAAATTCAAAAGTCCGAGGGAAGCAAAGTAACTTTATTAACAACCAACCCGACTAACCTAAAGCTAACATCGAAATTAAATTAAAACAATCAGACAGAACAGACAACAAGAAAACAGTAAATTGAACGGTCCAAAAACAAGATGCATGAATTAATTAAAATGCAGCAAAAAAAATAAAATTAAATTAAATTAAATTAAAGAAGCACTTATCTAAATACAAAATGCACATTGAATGCTTTGAATAAAAATTAAAAGAAACAACAGGTCAACCAATAGAAAGACAAGAGGAATTAAAAGAAAATATTCAACACTTAAACTAAACATAAAAATGCACCATTTAGTCATCCACCAACGAATATCAATAAACTAAAATGTTCTAACAGTAAAATAAAATGACTAAAAATTACTAAATGTAAATTAATATAAACATGCAACCTAGTTCAAATGTAAAGACTAAAATAAAATAGTAACGCTTCTACCCAAAAACACGTTCCTAGAAAGAAGTGGTAAAATGCTTCAATTAAAATTGCAATAAAATAAACAAAAGGAAAAGAAAATAATTCTTCTTCATTCAACCAAGATGTCACCACGTGAATACAATTGCTCTTTCTCCAAAAACATAAAACGAAAAAGCAACAAAATATTGTTGCCACCGTGCACCTATCCTCCTAATACTATCTAATCACTTCTTCATTAATAAAAGAAAAGCTAGCTACTCTAAAACTATCCACCGTCACATCATCACGTAATAACATCTATTTCTACCTAATCTACTCTTCATTCTAAAAGAAATACAAAATAAAATTCATTCCAAGTGTGTGGCCGTGGAAGCTGAATGCTTTTTCTATTGAATGAAGGAAAGAAAAAAAAAACAAGTGCACAAGATAAAAAAAAGCAGATAAATACCATCCCATCACCATCAAGCCGTCAACATTTTTTTAAATCAAAACAAGAAAAGACCATTCAATAAATAAAATTGAAGTACCAAAATGAAAACAGCGTGTGCCAATTTTCATTCAACCACCATCCAAAAGTTCAAAAATCCTTCTCCTCAAATAACGTTCCAGTAGCGTATGCTATTCTCAAAGAAAAGAAAATGAAATACAGGCTGAGAGCATCTCCTTCAACTAAAATAGAATACAAGACTTTTCTCCAAGAAATTAAATGCGCTTCCAAAACAAAAATAAAATTCCCATCAGCCGTAACCCTCCATAACAGCACCTTGAGTTCTTTTTCCGAATCAATAATGTTCCCAAGCCAAAAAAACCGAGAGAGGCACAAGTGACGGCTGGAAGGGAACGTTGGAATCCCTAGGGCCATATGTTCTCTTTTAAGGTTGGGTGGGGTCCAACCAAAAACCCTAAAGTTGCCAAGTATCTACAAAGTTTGGGCCTATCATGAAATTTGCCAACATTGGCCCACAATGTAAAAGTTTGTCTAAAAATCGTAAACTACTAAATTACAAAATAACTAAAATTTAAAATGTCTAAAATGAGAGTCTTGAATTTATTTGGTGTCCTCCAAATGTCCTAAATTGTGTTTCCAAAATTTTCCCTGAAAATAATAATGCAAATAATTAGCTCAGAAAATTCAAATTAATTAAAATTAGAATTTCCAATCAAATTAAGCATAATTAGGAAAAACGGGAAAATACCG
>NC_028357.1:10163841-10170209 GCF_000741045.1 Vigna radiata var. radiata | reverse complement strand
GAAAGGTAGTATCTCCAATTTCCGATCCCACAGCTTCAATGGCTTGAACGAGTTCTCCTTCAACAGTTACACCTTTGTATTCTAAAATCCTAGAAATAAGAAGAGCATAGGGAAATTGATATGAATGGGATTTCTTGGCTTTTACCATCGTGTCAGCAATGAGAGCAGGCCAGTCGATGTGCATGTGATTTAGAATCCTGCTCAGAGCATTGAGCATGGTTGGTTGCTCTAGGACATAAAATCTAGACAATCAAGTAGTGCATCATCCTTTCTTCAACTTTGAAACCACCAACCAGTAATTGCCTTTTATTTGTTTATCGTTCAGGATGACGCAGGAAGGATTAGAAAGTCATCATCCTGTTGAAATCTTCAAGTCCTAAATGAACTTTGACAGCACCATCCCAGATGGGGAGTTGAGCAACATTGGTCCACACGTCATCATCTAAAATAAAGCGCACGCCCTTTACCTTAGTGGATATAATTCCATCTCAATAGCGCAAGTTGAAGTAGAAGACTCTTATAAGATCGGGATAAATGCATCCTTTTTGCTCTACCAGATGCGTTAGTCCTTGCTCAGCAAAAATATCTGGAAATTGAAAGCCATAGAAACGGAAAAAGTCAAGACGGATATACTTTACCGCCATGATTTTCCTTTCTTGCCAAGAGTTTACAAAGTCTGCATGTTTCCCTTGATCTGAAATCCATCTATCTATATTTGCAAGACGTGGTTGAGAGGAAGAGGAAGCTCTAGTAGTTCTGCGACGATGCCTTCTTGGATCAGCCATGGAGGAAGATTGAGAAAATGAAACTTTAAGAAGGTGAAGAGAAATGGAGAGATTTTGAGCTCTAGATTTGATTTCAGCAATATTTGGGTGCAAAGGAGTGTCTAATAATCGATTATGGGGGGCTATTTATAAGAAAAATGGAAAAACTAGACGTTTATGGCCGTTTATAGCTGTTATGGGATGCTCCAACGACTCTATTTTTGAAACTATCTACGCGATAATCGATTATGGCTCATGATAATCGATTATCTGCTCAATAATCGCTGCCCAGAAATTGCATGATAATCAATTATGCCTCATGATAATCGATTATCTGCTCAAAATTTTCCAGATTTGAGTGCCAGGACACTAAAGAACATCCCAAAAAAATGACAGGTTCCACTAGTACTTTTTCTATCAATTTTACAACCACCATAATCTGCATCAGAGTAACCTATTAAACTAGGTGAGGCATCAGAGGGGTACCAAAGTCCAAAGGAAGTGGTTCCCTTAAGATATTTTAGGATTCTTTTAACAGCAGTCAAATGTGATTCTTTAGGATTAGCTTGGTATCTAGCACATACAAAAACACTTTGCATAATATCTAGTCTACTAGAAGTTAAGTACGCAAAGATCCTATTATGCCTCTAAACATAGTTTCATTCACTCCCTTTCCAGTTTCATCCTTATATAAATAGCATGAAGTACCCATAGGTGTACTAGCTTCTTTGCAGCTATCCATACCAAATTTCTTAAGAATTTCTCTATAGTATTTAGTTTGGGAGATGAAGGTACCTTCATTCATTTGTTTTATTTGTAGTCTGTTGACAAATTGGCAAGCGTACCAAATCGTACAAGTAATATAAATGGTAAGACCAAGTATCGTTTTCCCAAGAGACTCGAAAGACTTTCTCGTTCAAATAAATTAAAATAATAAGACGTGAAAATAAAAATTAATAAATTGGATTTGAGAACAAAAATATTAACATGCAAAATAAAGTTGATTCAATTGAAAAAAGAAAACAATGGATGAATGGATGTTGTTGGGGGTTTACAATTTCATCTAATCTACCCTCTCTTATCTACTCCTCTTGAATATTAGTTTGATTAAGTAAACGTTATGTAACTTTCTTAGCCTACCCTTAACCCGATCCCTCGGCGAAAAGAGCCTAATATTAATTACTGGCTTGCTATCCCTAGCCTCCCCTTGATACGCCAGACCTTGGTGCAAGCTTGGAGATCCACGAGAGTTGAATTCTTGATGAGAAGATTCAACCGGTTGAAAGGTTTGAATTAGGTCCAGCAGAGAGCAGATCTGAGACAACAGTAGTGTCCAGATCTGGATGTGGAATTTGTGATAGGGAGGCAGTGGAGGAAGATGCTAACAGAGGTGAATGGTATGGAGGCTAGCTTGAAAGGATGGTTACAACTCAGAAGGCTTCCACAAGAGGAAGAAAGTTGAAGTGGGGAAACAAGCTATGAAGAGGACTTTCGGAGAAGAGAATTGACAAGCAATTTCTGCAGAATTTCTTCATATATCCAAAAGTGCATACATGGTGCAGCCAAGGTGAGTTTTATAGACTCCTCACACTTTGGCATATGATGGAAAACGTGATTATCTAAGGTGGATTAGATTCCACGTGATGAAGCATGTGCTAAATGTGCCAAGTTTCTAGAAGCTAACATGTTTTACACGCCTACAACATGTGTTGTTATTTCTAAAAATGAAATATTCTCGGTGCACCCCTTAATATGCTATTTCCACCCCTGCATATGTGTAAAGGTCTCTTTTACCCTTCTCCATGTTTTGGCAGTTTTATAGCATCTCCTTGATCTCCAATTTCCCACCCAAATATAGCAAAAAGTACTGGACCTTTCGGAGAGTACTCTTGTTGTATTTTGTTGACCATTCCTCGAGTGATAGGACCTTGATGTGTCACCATGTCATCCCTTCGCGTATCATCTCCTCCCTCTTGAGAAGGATTTGACCTCAAATCCAGAGGACCATCTTCTTCATCAGAATCATAACCTGCAAAAGGTGTAAGGTCAGATACATTGAAGGTAGAATGGACTCCATAGGATGGCGGAAGATCTATCTGATAAGCATTGTTATTGATCCGCCGTATCACTCTAAAAGGCCCATCTCCTCGAGGATTGAGTTTGGATTTTCTTAGTTGAGGAAATCTTTCCTTNCTAAGATGGATCCAAACTAGATCACCTTCATTGAAGATCAACTCTTTTTTTCCTTTATTATGCTTTTTGGCATATTTCTCATTTTGTTGTTGAATTTGATCACGAACCCTTTGATGTAATTCTTTGATGAACTTAGATTTAGATACCCCTTCTTGATGAACAAAGTCAAAAGAAGGTGGAAGAGGTATTAAATCCATAGGTGTCAAAGGGTTGAAACCATAGACAACTTCAAAAGGAGACATTTTAGTAGTTCCGTGAACTACTCTATTGTAAGCAAACTCTACATGAGGAAGATACTCATCCCAAGATTTGTGATTTCCTTTTAGGACTACCCTTAATAATGTGGAGAGAGATCTATTTACTACTTCAGTTTGACCATTCGTTTGAGGATGGCAAGTAGTAGAAAAAGATAACTTAGTCCCCAATCGAGACCATAAGGTTCTCCAAAAGTGACTAAGAAATTTAGTATTTCTATCCGAAATGATGACTTTGGGTAGACCATGAAGTTTAACCACATCTCTAAAGAATAACTTTGCAATGTTGCTTGCATCATCTATTTTGTGGCAAGGTATAAAATGAGCCATTTTGCTAAATCTGTCCACTACCACAAATATAGAATCAAAACCCCTAGTAGTCTTGGGAAGTCCTATTACAAAATCCATACTAATTTCTTCCCAAGGGGTTGATGCAACATGCAAAGGAGTGTAAAGTCCACGAGGCATTGATTTAGATTTAGATTCCAAACAAGTGATACACTTAAGATAATGCCTTTGAACATCCCTTCTCATGTGAGGCCAAAAGAATTTTTCCTTTAACATGCCAAGAGTCTTTTCTACCCCAAAAAGTCCCATTAATCCCCCCTCATGTGTCTCTTTGATAAGGAGCTTCCTATGTGATCCTTGAGGAATACAAATTTTTCCCTCTTTAAAAAGATATCCCTCTCTCACATAAAAATCTCTTTGAGATTTGTAGAGATATTCTTCATACATATGAGAAAATTCAGGATCTTGTGAATACAACTCAGTTATATTATCAAACCCAAGAATTTGAGCTCCCAATGTGGCTAAAAGATTAATTCTTCTTGATAGGGCATCCGCCACAACATTGGATTTACCTTTCTTGTATTTGATAACATAAGAGAATTGCTCAATGAATTCTAACCACTTAGCATGCCTCTTTTGCAACTTGTGTTGACTCTTCAAATATTTTAGTGATTCATGATCACTATGAATGATATACTCCTTGGAAACAAGGTAATGTTCCCAAGTTTGAAGAGCCCGCACAAGAGCATAAAGTTCCTTATCATAGGTGGGATAGTTACAAGAAGCCCCGTGAAGTTTTTCACTAAAGTAGGCAATGGGATGGCCTTCTTGTAATAATACCGCACCTATTCCATGTCCTGAAGCATCACATTCTATCTCAAAAGTTTTTGAAAAGTTGGGTAGAGTTAGAATGGGTGCTTGGGTGAGCTTTTCTTTTAGTAGCTCAAAAGCCTTTTGTTGCTTGTCTCCCCAAATAAATGTAACATCCTTTTTCACCAACTCATTGAGAGGTGAAGCTAGACTAGAGAAGTTAGGCACAAATCTTCTATAAAAACTTGCCAAGCCATGAAAACTCCTAACTTCTACATTCTTTGGAGGAGGCCAATCTTGAATAGCCTTTATTTTCTCAGGGTCAACATGAACCCCTTTTTTATTGACCACAAAACCTAGGAAAATGACACTATCAACACAAAAGGTGCATTTGTCAAGATTTGCAAACAATTTGTTGGTTCTAAGAAGTGTTAGGACAACTCTCAATTGTTTTTCATGGTTATGCAAATCTTGACTATAGACCAAAATGTCATCAAAATAAACAACTACAAACTTCCCAATGCAATCCCTTAAAACATGATTCATAAGTCTCATGAATGTACTTGGGGCATTTGTAAGCCCAAAAGGCATTACTAGCCACTCATATAATCCAAACTTAGTCTTAAAAGCAGTTTTCCATTCATCTCCTTCTTTAATTCGAATTTGATGATACCCACTCTTAAGATCTATTTTTGAGAAAATTTGAGCCCCATGTAATTCATCCAACATATCATCAAGTCTAGGGATGGGATATCTGTATTTTATTGTGATGTTGTTGATAGCCCTACAATCACAACACATGCGCCACTTTCCATCTTTTTTTGGTACCAACAATACTGGTACATCGCATGGACTTAAACTCTTTTGAACCAAACCCTTATCTAGTAATTCTTGAACTTGTGACTCAATCTCTTTTGTTTCTTGGGGATTGGTCCTATAGGCAGGCCTATTAGGAAGAGTTGCCCCTGGAATGAAATCAATTTGATGTTCTATTCCTCTTAAAGGTGGAAGCCCAATTGGAATTTCTTTTGGAAATAGATCATCAAATTCCTTCAAAAGTTTTTGTATTGGAGGAGATAGAGTAGAAGCCTTAGAATCACTAGATGCACATGTAAGTGTTCCTTGACAAAGAAGGAGGTATGAAGGTTTCTCAACTTGAAGTGTGTTGAATAAAGTCTTTTTATTTAAAAAAACTTCATGTTGAGTAACCTTGGAAGGAACACTAGACTCACAAACCTCTTTCTTTTGTTTTGATCCTTTTTTTCTCTTTTGTTCCTTTTCTTGGTCCCTTGTGGACTTCATTTGTGCTTGATCCTGCGCCACTTGGGCAGGAGTCAAAGGGTGAAACACAAATTTCTTATCTTTTTTGTGTATAATGATTGTATTGGTGAGACCATGATGTGTAGTATTATGATCAAATTGCCATGGTCTTCCCAATAACACATGGCATGCTTCCATGGGAACTATATCACAAATAACTTCATCTTTGAAGTTCCCTATGGAGAAATCCAACTTCACTTGAGTCTTGACTGTAATATCCCTATCTTCATTTAGCCAATGAAGTTTGTAAGGTTTAGGATGGGGTATTACATCAAGATTCAACTTCTCAACTAACCTTGTACTACAACAATTGCAGCAAGAACCACTATCAACAATGAGAGAACAATGATTTTCTTGAATTTTACATCTAGTATGGAAGATGTTCTCTCTTTGTGATAAGTGTTCTAAACTAGGTTGACTGTTGAGCACCCTTCTCAACATGAGAAGTAGACCTTCATCTGCAAACACTTCTTCTTTTTCTGGCTCATCCTCACTCTCACTAGTAGGGGGTTCACTTTCACTGCTATAAATGTCCTTTCCTTTGAGAATGATGGTTCTCTTAGTAGGACATTGAGCAGCTACATGACCCCTACCAAGACATTTGAAACACTTAATCTCACTTGTGCGGTTGTGTGAAGAGGACTCTTTGTGTGGTCTCTCAACTATCTTGGCTAGAGGTTTGAGGGGTTCTTTTGCTTTGGTAATTTTCTGTTCAAAGGGAGATGCAAATCTCTTGGCA
>NC_028357.1:10159522-10162651 GCF_000741045.1 Vigna radiata var. radiata | reverse complement strand
CAGGTAAGAGAGGTGGACTATGTAAGTCGCTTAAGTACCAAGTCTTGCCTTGCCAAATATGTCCCTAATTACTTACTAAGAGTCTTTAATTCAAAATCACTTCTAAATTCACTAAATATATGGAGACACAAGCTAACTCTAAGAACCAACCTAGACTCTAAAAACGGACTCTAATAATTCCTATGCGAATGTGGAAATTGAACAAAATTCATGGAAGGATATGGAAACTTGAAAGGAAAAAGAAAAGTAAAGGTGAGGTGTCTCCTAGGTGAGGCTTAGACGTTGGATCTAAGACACACTCACCGTCTACCAATTTTAAGGTGGTGAGACTTTTTAAGTCAAGTTAACAAATGAGGGAAGAACACTTATGAGCTCTTCCACATCATTTGCTTGAAATGGCCCTTTTACAAACCAAAGAACAAATTAACTTTTACAAGGAAAAATTATATGAAATGAAAAGGAAATGAATTGACAAAAGGAGTAATAAATGTATGCAGCTCTAGCTTCTCAAAAACAGTGAGTGAATTGCTTCAATTCACACTAATCTCTCAACTGCAAAGTGAATGAAATCTGCTGTCAAACTGCTGCTGTATGCATCAAAGAATTCTGCTGCTATACGGTGCAGAGAATTCTGCTGCTGTTTGCAATTGTCTCCTTATCCTTGAGCCAAATTCATACACTTGTTTCTCAACAATTAACTTCCTTTGATGCTCCCTCTGTGTGATGAGAATTCTGAACTATAAACACCAATTCAACAAGGACTTAGTGTTACAGATCACCTCTGCCGTATTAATCAAAATTGACTACCAGTTTGCACAGCTGTCATTTTGTCAAACAGTTTCAGTGCAGGGAATTCAATCAATGACAAACTATCAATTAAAGCTATAAACAGAGGTAGCAATCCAAAAGGAACTTAGGATATGCTCTAGAGTGGATTTTAAAAGCAATAAAACGAAAGTATGCTATAGTGTATAGGATTTCATAGTGAATTCATAAAATTTAGCAAACTGTTTGATGAAATGACTCAAAGAAAAACAGAATTTTGTAGTTCAGACTTTGTTGTCATGGTTACAAACAGGATTGCGGGATTTAAAGCTTTTTACCTTTGATTGGAACATTTCAAAGACAGTAATGAATATATAGAATTGATCCCAGCTTTTGTCAATCCCAAACACTTAAATCAAAACACAACTCAATTTAAACTGTAGACCAAAACTGAAGGCACCATTTATGATGGCTGGAAGATTGTGAAAATAGCAATGCCACTGAGATATTCTATGTTTATGACTTCCAGCAAGATTATATGATGCAAAGAATGATGTTCAACCAGTGATGCAGCCAAGAAACTATCTACAACAGAATTTCACTAAGACACTTCCAAGAAAATAGCCAATGAATGTGTGCTAGGTAGTGGAACCAAGCTTCTTTGGACATCTGACCATATGAACAGTAAATGCCAACTTTGATTCACTTAATACAGGTGTTTAATCAACCAATTCAATGTTAAACAACTGTATTAGGCTAATGACTGTTCTAGTTGATGATTTCAAGCAAAATAAGGAAGTGACATGATGATTTTGTGCATCTGTGCAAGTTTGGCCAATAACTCAGTTTAGGCACATTTTAAATGACCAAACAAAGTTGTCCAGAGGTGTTAGATGCACAGATTACAGCATATGCTCATTTTCACCACTTGAGTTGCCAAATTGTGCAGAATTCACTATGTTGCAGCACATGAATCAGATTTAATGGATGCAAAAATTATGCAGGCTAGGAATTTGATGAAAAAGAATGGATTCCAACTCAAGATCTAGCTCGAGAATTTCAAGCTAGTGGATGTTATAATTCCTAAGATGTAAGCAATGATATGTAGCACGGTGCCAAACTACCAAACAGAATTCATGACAGTATGCAGAGTTTTAATCCAGAATTTTGACAACATTTTGGCTATTTCAAATCATAAATTTGTGATGATATTCTGTTGAATGATTTTTAGATACTCATCAATCCATTGAACATAAGATTTGTAGCCACAAAAACTGAATTAAAGCAATGCAGAACTTAAACCAGCAACCAGAAATAGAAACGGATTTAATAGCTTTCAATACAGAAACAAAACTGCTTGGCACTGCTTTTTACCTGAATGATCAAAGTTGGATGAATTTCCATTGCTTTCTCGATCAACATAGAGTAAGCTAGTGCTCCACAATTAAAATTTAAACAGGAAAACGAAGCTGAACAGATTCAACGAGAGTTGAATTCTGGATGAGAAGATTCAACCAGTTAAAAGGTTTGAATCAGGTCCAGCAGAGAGCAGATCTGAGACAACAACAATGTCCAGATCTGGATGTGGAATTTGTGATAGGGAGGCAGCGGAGGAAAATGCTAAAAAGGTGAATGGTATGGAGGCTAGCTTGAAAGGATGGTTACAACTCAGAAGGCTTCCACAAGAGGAAGAAAGTTGAAGTGGAGAAACAAGCTATGAAGAGGACTTTCGGAGAAGAGAATTGACAAGCAATTTCTGCAGAATTTCTTCATATATCCAAAAGTGCATACATGGTACAACCAAGGTGAGTTTTATAGACTCCTCACACTTTGGCATATGATGGAAAACGTGATAATCTAAGGTGGATAAGATTCCACGTGATGAAGCATGTGCTAAATGTGCCAAGTTTCTAGAAGCTAACATGTTTTACATGCCTATAACATGTGCTGTTATTTCTAAAAATGAAGTATTCCTGGTGCACCCCCTATTATGCTATTTCCACCCCTGCATATGTATAAAGGTCTCTTTTACCCTTCTCCATGTTTTGGCAGCTTTATAGCATCTCCTTGATCTCCAATCTCCCACCCAAAGATAGCAAAAAGTATTGGACCTTTCGGAGAGTAGTCTTGTTGTATTTTCTTGACCATTCCTCGAGTGATAGGACCTTGATGTGTCACCATGCCATCCCTTCGCGTATCACCTAGTAATTAATACAGCATTATAAACGGAAGTTAAAAGCAATTGATCATCCTACCCCTATCCCTAGGTGGTATTGCAAAATCAAGGAATTACTCACCAGTTCATGTCATTACTATACGTCCCCATATCAATAAAGACAAACATCAGTTACCGAATGAGTTAAA
>NC_028357.1:10156948-10158652 GCF_000741045.1 Vigna radiata var. radiata | reverse complement strand
CTTTTGACTCCCTACTGACTCATTTATTGAGTTTTGCTTGATTCTAAACTCATTCTAAGCAGTAAAGGGAGTAATTTGGTCTAAAATGACATATGAAAATAACTGTTTTTCAACCTTCATCAACACCCCAAACTTAGAACTTTGTTTGTCCTCAAGCAAACAAAACAAAACAACACAAAACAAAACTTGGCTTGTGACTATTTCATCCAGTGATTCAACATTTCCAAAGTACATGACAAACACTACTCAATCTCAAATCTTTCAGTGAAATCAAAATACGGTGCATGCATGCTTTCAATCCAAAGTTTGCACAACAGATGTTATACATTATGAATGACCAATCCACTAAGCAAAAATGTATTCATGAAAATAACAGTTCATACCAAACAAGTGTTTCACTCAATCACTCAAGTGTTTAAGGTGGCACTCCAACCCTCTATTTTTCACAAGTCACATGAAACAAAATTGCCATTCATCTCAAACAATCAACATCTTTACATGCAAATGTCATTAAAAGGACTTTCTAAGGCTTGTAATGAGGTTGGGTTAACAAGAAGAATTGGTTTTTCTAGAATGCAAAATCCTTGAGTCAAGAGAGCTATCAAAATATTCAACATTTAAGCACAACTCTCTCACCAATGTCTCTCCTTCCCAACTACTTCCCTTTTCTTTTCTTTTTCTTTGAGCTCATCTTCATGCTTTTCTTCTTTTCTTTTCTTTTTCTCATGAATTTTTTTTTTCTTTCCACAACATTTGAGCTCAATGCTTTTCACTTGCTTTTTCAATTTTCCTCTGTACAACCCCAAACTTCAACCTTTTCATCACCTACAATTAAGCTCATCCCAACTCAAGGTAAAGAATTTCAAAACAAGGGTTCACATCCTGTTTAAGGCTAAGGTTCAAAAAGGGTATAATATTTCAAGCACTTTGGGTGAAAATTTGGCTAGAGCAGGGTTCTCAAAAATGGCCTTGATCATATGACATTCACATGCAATTCAATCAATCATCAAGATTATGGCAATATCATTCATGTTTTCCTGTGAACAATGCATACAACAATAAAAATTCTGGAGCTCAAGACCTCACACAACATGCTTTCTCACACAAAATCCATTCATACACCCTGCTTAGCATCATAACCACAATCATAATTCATCATACATCTATTTCATAGAATATTAACATGCAAAGCAACTCAATTATTATCCATATCAAATCATCATCAAATAGTCTCATCATGCAAACTATTCAGTCAAATATTTTCAGAAAAAGTATTCAAGCCAAGAATACACACTGAAATTAAAATTCAACCTATTCTAGGAATTTGAAAAGAAAAAGTAAAAGAGAGAAAACTAGGTTGCCTCCTAGTAGCGCTTGTTTAACATCACGAGCCTGACCCAAACCTGTTTAGCACTTGTAAGTAAGTGCAATTCCTTCCAACACCCATCAGTAGGTGTGCCTTCCTGGAATCCTTCAGTGGATTTAAAATTTTTAGCATCCCTCAGTAGATGCTTGATGGGTGTCGCAGCCCATACAAATTTAATTGCATATTAGAAATGCAGTATAGCTAGGGAATGACCCCTAGGTCGTCTCCCAAAGACCAATTTTGCGGTTCGAGAATCGAGTCTAACACGAAGGGGGGGGTTTGAAAAGGTTTTGCAAAAATTAAAGAACTCAATATAAAGACATAGATGCAAACAAACT
>NC_028357.1:10153274-10155183 GCF_000741045.1 Vigna radiata var. radiata | reverse complement strand
TTCACTTCCACCAAGCAAAGATAAACAAGATTTAAGTAAGAGAAGAAGAAAAATATGATCTTTGTCATTCCATAGCTCCCAAAAACGTAAAACCCTACATGGTCTCCAAGAGAGAGTTCATACATGCAAAGTGAAATGAAAAGTGGAGACAAGAAGTGTGTGTCTCGGTCTTGCCATTCTAAAATTCCTTTCAAGACTTAAAATGGTGGGGTCCACCTCTAAGGAAACCCTAGGGTCTATGCAAAGTGTCCCACACATTGGGCTTCTACAATTTTGCCACCAAAAAGGGCCCAAATGCACTTAAGTTTGATTAAAGTTTCTAAAAACAAAATTACAACTTAATTAAAATGGAAGTGACTAAATGTTGAGTCTTGAATGATCACGCCACCATCCCTAATGCTCCAAATGATGTTTGCAAAATTTCCCTGCACCCAAAAATGCAATTAATCAGCTTAGAAAATTCAAATTAGCACAATTACGAATTTCCGACCAAATTAAGCAGAATTCGGAAAATGGGGAAATAACAGACAATTAAACACAATTCCCTGGTTAAATTCGGTACAATAAGCTAAGTGAAATCAAGAAAATATCGACTCATCAATGCTACCCAAAAATTGTTCCGAAAAAAATCACATAATTACAAGATTAAAAATGAAATAAACCTAAACTAAAAATGTAAAATTGATTTACAACAATTGGGATGGCCCCAACAAACACCCATCAGTAGGTGTTGAATTTCTTCTAGCTTGATATTCTTTTCTTTTTCTTCTACCTACTGAATCTCTTCAAAAAGTTGATCGAACCAAACACATGTTTCCATGTATCAATCATAGGAACTTTAATCTCCAATTTCTTTAAGATCTCCATAAAGTACTTGAACTTCTTTTCCTTCCTATGATTCTTCTTTTGACGAGGAAAAGACTTTTCATATGATCTTTTCTTCCTTCCTTTCTTCTTCCTTTTCTCACTCTTCTCCTTCAACTTTCTCTTTTTCTCTTTTCTTCTTTTCTTCTTTATTTTCGCATATCTTTTCTTTTTTTCTTTTTTCTCAACCACTACTTTTTCTATTTCTTCTTCCTCAATCTTCTCCTCCTTTTTCTCCAATTTGTTTTCCTCTATCCTTTTTTCTTTCTTTTCTTCCTCTATCTTCTCCTCATCAATAATCTTATCACTTTCAAAGATAGAGGCTTGGCATTCTTCTTTAGGGTTAACTTCAGTATTACCCCTAATAATACCCAAAGACTTCAACACGCAAGAGATTTGTTCCATCTGTAAACGTTCTTTAGCTTCCCCCAATGTTTCTTTGCGTACAGGAGATTGTTTTTGTTGTAAACATTGTTGGGCTTCCCCCAATGTTTCTTTTGGCAAGGAGAATAAGTTCTGCCGCAAAACTTGTTCAGCTTCTCCCAACCTTTCTTTTGGCACAGAGAATAGTTCCTGTCGTAAATGTTCTTTAGCTTCCCCCAACGTTTCTTTTTGCGAAGAGCAATGTTGCCCAAATTGGCTTTGATATATGTTTGAATGAGGTTCCCACCAGTGGTTGAAATCATTTTGGTGGAATTGAGTGCCCATATAATCAAATTCTTGATCAAACTGCATTCTGCAAAACTTAAGCACAAAACCCTAGAAAACATTTATTAGAACAAAAATAAAAAATAAACATAAAATCAAGTCAAACTCAATTTATTCACACTACTAGAAAAATAAAACTCGAGTCCCCGACAACGGCGCCAAAAACTTGTTGACAAATTGGCAAGCGTACCAAATCGTACAAGTAATATAAATGGTAAGACCAAGTATCGTTTTCCCAAGAGACTCGTATGGCTTCCTCGTTCGCATGAATTAAAATAATAAGACTTGAAAATAAAAATTAATAAATTGGATTTGAGAACAAAAATATTAACATGCA
>NC_028357.1:10148953-10150754 GCF_000741045.1 Vigna radiata var. radiata | reverse complement strand
TTAGAAATTAATTTATTCAAATGTTGCATGTGAATATGTGCAGCTCTCTTATGCCATAGCCAAGTATTTTCTTCTTTAGCAACTAAGCATGTTATACTATGACTAGATGCACTTTCAATATCAATCAAATATATGTTATTGTGCCAACACCTTGCAAAGAAATTTCAGCAGAATTTTTAAAGTAAACAGTACATTTATCACTCTCAAAGGTTACCTTGAGACCTTTGTCGCATAGTTGGCTTATGCTTAGAAGGTTATGATTGAGGCCTTCAACGTATAAGACGTCTTTTATCGTCAATGTGTTTCCTCCTCCAATGTCTCCGGTTCCCATTATTCTGCCTTTGTTGTTATCCCCATAAGTTACAAATCCTTGCTTCTTCTTCACAAAAGAGATGAACCTTTTCTTGTCACCTGTCATGTGTCTTGAGCAACCACTGTCAAGATACCACAATGACTTCTTTGACTTAGTTGGTTCCTACAAAACAAATTAGCAAGAACTTTAGGTCCCAAATCTCAATATGGGTCCTTGAGGTTAATTTATGCAAGTATATATCATTTCACAACTTTAACCCATGCATATTTACCATTTGGAACACCAACATGTTTAATATTGCACTTGTTTAATGTGTGACCATGCTTCATACAGTAAAAATAACACACATTACTCACTTTATTTTTAACAAAAGTTCCTTTAACAACCCAAATCTTTCGAGTTCTTCTTACCTTGGATTTATGATTTTGATGCATGTTTCTATTCTTAACATTGCTTTTATTAAAGTTTGTTTTAGCATGTGAATTAGTTTTAGTTGCCTTAGCAAGTAAATTTTCAAGTATATCAATATCAAACATATGACTTTTACATGACAAGCATTCAAAAGGTCCAACAGCAGCATTTGCATCAGACAATTTTATTTCTAAAGTACTAACTTTATTTCTTAAAACAATTTCATCATCAAGCAATTTATCATACTTCAATTTCAATTCACTGTGCTCTTTTTTTAGCTTTTTATGAGCAGCATCAAGTTTTTCAGATTCATTCATCAAATCAAAGAAAGCCTTTTGTAAATCTAATTCACTAGATTCAAAGCTGGAATCACTTACTTGGCTTCCTGTATCTTCAGAATCCGCCATAAGGCATAAGTTGGCTTCTTCTTCTAAGTCACTTGAGCTTGTTGAGCTATAGAAGCATTATCCTCCCAAGCTATGTAAGCTTTCTTTTTCTTTTGAAATTTTCTTTCCTTCTTGTCTTCACTTTTCTTGTTCTTTGGACACTCAGATTTTACGTGCCCTCTTTCTCCACAACCAAAGCATTTCACACTTGAGGGAGATTCTTGACCTTCTCTCCTTTCTTTACAAATTTTGTCCTTTCCCTTTGCCTTCATAAACTTTGCAAATTTCTTTATCACGAGGCTCATGTTTTCCTCATTATTAGAATCATCGTCTTCGATCCTCTTAAAGCTCTTTCCTTTAGAGATTTCGGACTTGAAGGCTAATGTTTTTCTCTTGCCTTGATCCTCTTCAGCAGTTATTCTCCTCAACTCAAGCTCATGCTCACGGAGCTTTCCAAAAAAAATTGGCATTGACATCTAAGTGAGGTTCTGAGACTCCGAGATGGAAGTCACTTTGGTTGCCAAGACCTGTTTAATGATTTCAAAATTTTCACATTTAGTTCATCAGTATCAAAAGTCTTACCCAACCCTGTTAAGTGATTCACAATATGAGTGAAACGCTTTTGAACATCAGAGATTGTTTCTCCAGGTTGCATTCTGAACATCTCATATTCCTGAATGAGAGTGTTCTT
>NC_028357.1:10138487-10141133 GCF_000741045.1 Vigna radiata var. radiata | reverse complement strand
ATGTGCTGATTCCATTTTAAAATGAAAGATGTTGATTTAATTGGAGAGGAGTTGCATCCAACAACTGCCACGCCCATAGAAGAAGCAAAACGACACATAGGCTACATTAAATATCACGTTCAACACATTTATATAATAAAAAAAAAAAGAAAAAAAGAAAAGCTTATTTGAAGGCTGAAATATGCCACGATCCAGGTTCTCTTTTGGGAAAGCAAAAGGTTAATTAAAAATGGATGTTTGCACACAGTAGCTTGGAGGTGTAAACGGAAATTTCAATTGGAGAAAAAAAAAAGAATGCAGCACGTGGGCAGCAGTAGGGCACACGTCTGGGGATTGCTTTTAATTTTTAGCAACCGTCACACATTGGGGAGAGCTCTCTCTCGGCTGGAAACATTTTCAAGAGAGCTTGTTCTTCAAAAACATATTTACCTTGATGGATTATGGTTGAATTGAAAGGGCATTTTTCTTTTCTTTTATTCTTGTGCAGCGTTGCAGCATATTAATGCATTGTTACTTTTCTTTTTTTTTATATTTTTCTTCCAAGTGTTGGAGAGGAATACTGTGAGTTATTTTTGGTTTGCAATAGATGTCACGGCTGGAACGTTGCACTTAGTGTCTGCAAGGAAGCTTTCAATTTCTTTGAAAGTCATTGATTTCATTTGGAGAAACATAGCTTATTCAAGCACACAACTGACACTTCTTGTTGCATAGGAATTTTCTTTTGATTCAAGCATTAAATGCCATGCTTCTACACGTTGATTCCAGCACACGGTTTACAAGGCAGCAAATTGTTTTATTCATTTTCCCTACATGGAGCATTGCACCGGCGGTTTATTTTAGACCTCCATTTTCTTTCAGCCTTTTAGTTTATTAGAAATGCCTTTCAATGGGAAGAAATGGTGCAGCAGCCACCACATATCATTTAGTTTAATTGCATTTAGGATTTACTTTGTTGGGAGATGCACAAATGGTCATATGAGGTGTTAGATAAATTTGTGTCTTCTTATTTTTCTTTGAGCAATATAACCCTTAGGAGTAATTCAACAAGGACCTGAATTGTAAGGAACCTCCCAACACTCATGCAACTCACAGATAATGTTATTGTATAAGTAAGAATAAAGCAGATGAATTACTCTAACAAATAATGAAATAAAGCATATAGAATTAAGAATGAATTCAAATACATGAGAGTTTACAAGGTTACATCATTCCCCAACAACAATTAGAAATTAGTTCCCTAGAGACATGGGAGAACCTACGAACAATGGAAGAAAAGAAAAAAGAATGGAAGACTAAGAATTGGCTAGAAGTGTATTGTATGCTCTCTTCTGCCAGGGATGCAAAACCTAGAGCCCTACGGTCCTTTAAATAGTGTCAGACGCGTCCTAAGGTGCGGCCCGGTCCAAAAGAATCAAATCAAGGCAGAATCAGGGCTCGATCCACGTGAATTCACGCTCAAGCATCGCAGGGAGCTCGCCCAAGCGTGAATTGAGGGTCATGTGGCGCTTGGGCGTCAGTTTTGGACGTCCAAGCTTCGAGCGTTCGTCGCCCGAGCGTCGAGTCTGTCGCCCGAGCGACCAGCGGTGATTTCCAGCTCGTTATTTTTCTTTCTTGTCGCCTGGGTTTCGGGTTTCCTCCCTTCTTGGTGGCTCTTTTACCCCGTTTGAGCTCGTTTTTCATGGATTTTCACTTCTTCTTCCATTATTGCTTCAATCTCTGTCAAAACAAGGGGGATTTGTTAGAAAACTGTTAAAATCAACCTCAACTCTCTTATTCACACAATTTACTAAAAATATATGAGTTCAAGCAAGTTTCTAAGTGAAAAAGGATGCTTTTAGTAACAAAATCATATAGCAAATAACGATATTTTAATCCGTTATCACCTTGACCCAGATTTGAGAACTGCTTTCTCCACCTTGCCTCAGAATCGTCGCAAGGACAATGTCAGAACTGCTAATGAGTTTATCTCCAACTTTGAAGAGGTACACTCTTCCTACTATTCTCTCTGTCACTACTAATCAGTTGAAGGACTATGTCACTTTTAATGTTTTTGGTTTTCATTTTGTTCAGTTTGATCGGTATATTCGGACGCCAAAGGTCTATGAATCGTACCTATACTATGAGAAGACATTGAAGTCAATAGATGAACTGGTGGCCATACTAACATAGCACAAGGAGGAAGCTGGAGGGTATATCAGTATTCGGAATTCTAATTTTTGTGGTATCACTAGTAAAAAAATGGGTTTTTACAGCGCACATTATGCCACGGTTCACCAGAAACCGCAGCATAATGGTGCGCGGTGGCAGTTCTGTAAATAAAACGAAAGAATATGCCGCGGTTCAGAGGGGAACCGCGGCATATCCTCCAGTCAACCATCCCCTTTGACCCACGTTTGAATAAAAAATGAAATAACAAGGGTATAGGTCGCGGTTCGCTGGGCAACCGCTGCCTATTCCCCTGTCAATTTAATGCAAGGGCTGACTGATGGGGAATGTCAGCAGGTGGCAGGGGGAATAGGCAGCGGTTGGTCAGAGAACCGCGGCCTATTCCCCCTGCCACCTGCTGACATTCCCCAAAAAGCAGTTGGGAAGGCAGTTAAAGCGTTTTTGAACATTGGAGAATAGGTCGCGGTTGGTCAGAGAACC
>NC_028357.1:10130865-10131259 GCF_000741045.1 Vigna radiata var. radiata | reverse complement strand
GTTGGTAAACGTACTTATTTGCCCCCTGCATGTTACACAATGTCTAGACAAGAGAAGATAAGTTTTTGTGTTTGTTTAAAGAGTATCAAAGTACCACAAGGATACTCTTCAAATATCAAGAGTTTAGTATCGATGCAGGACGTAAAGCTTGTTGGCATGAAGTCTCACGATNGTCACGTCTTAATGCAACAGTTGTTACCGGTGGCTATTCGTGGAATTTTGTCGAAAAATGTTAGGCACACCATAAACAGGTTGTGTTCATTTTTCTCGTCAATATGTAGTAAAGCCATCGATCCTACAAAGTTAGATGAACTTCAAGGCGAGATTGTTATCATCTTGTGTCAACTAGAGATGTTTTTCCCTCCATCTTTTTTTGACATCATGGTACATTTAC
>NC_028357.1:10108116-10121909 GCF_000741045.1 Vigna radiata var. radiata | reverse complement strand
GTAATATTTAACTTTAACAAATTTTGATTTTTTTCCCAAATGTTGAATTCATATACACTAATTAATATGAATTGTCTTTTGCAGAGATTCAAGACTACTACACCAGTTCCTGAGAAGCCACTACTATTCATTAGGAAGGCTGCTGCGAAGTCTATAATTAGATTATACAATAACTCTTAGATTTAAACATTGCATTTGATTAGATTGTATTTTCTTAGACTTTGTACTTTATTTGATGTTGAAATACATTTAAACATGTCTTTGTTATGTTGAAATTGAATTTCTGTATATGTTTTTATATGCAGGTCTGTTTTTGTGGTAGTGGATATCACAAAAACAAACCTGCAATTTTAAAAAACTGCAGGGGAATATGCCGCGGTTCTTACCACAACCGCGACATATACTTTTTCGTTTTAATTTTTTTTTTAAAAAGAGACTATAGGCCTCGGTTAGTGCAAGAACCACGGCCTATAGTGGACACTTTTTGCCGCGGTTGAACCGCGGCATATAGTGGACTATTTTTATTTTTTTTTAAAAAAAAAAAAACTTAGGCAGCGGTTCTTTGGACATGTATTTCAATGTGCAACTTCCAAGTATTTCAAATTTAACACAAAGGCTCAATGTAATCATGCTCTGCTGTTACTCATCGATTACACCCAGAAACCACAATTCAACAACATTTTCACACTTCGATATCAACCACAAATGCACACTAGAAAAATGTTCATGAAGACAATTTTTGTTTTCTTTCCTTCAAACTAAGTTATATCAAGAAAAGGGCATAGAACAGTTGGAACACATATCAGTTTCGAGATATTGCAACAACTGATAGGATGATTAGAATTGTGAAGAGAGCAACAGCAATGTAAGAGCCAATGAGAGAACCCGAAATGCGTTCACAGAAGTTGTTGTATTGTTGGCAGATTGCAAACCAATTGGCACCTGTGTTTCCATTGTGTGCTATGTACACTATCGATGTTGCTGCAGAGGCTGCGGCTGTGATCAGACCCAGCATTACCTTTTTACAATATTAACCACAACTTCATCAAGTTAAAAATAAGAACTAAGGAGTTAACATCATTAAAAACGAAGTAGCTTGAATTATTGACCACTGTGTGGTTAAATTACTGCTTTGTTTCAGACATTATTTCTCACTGAGTGGAAATGACACTAGTTTGTACATTAAGTCTTTTTCTTGCTGTCACGTGATACAAAAATATCACTTTTGGCATTTAACCACCGTTTAATAAATATATCAGATAATATTGAGACAGCATCAGGAGTCTTTATTTTAAGGTTCTAATTATAGGATTGTTTTTATTGAGTTTAACTTTTACACGAGAAAGATATAACTTATTTATGCTTGCACATTACAAAACAAATTTATAGTATGTACGATAACTTTAAAAGCCATATAAATAATTATAGGATACAATTTATTGGCTTTTTACCATTATAAATTTAAAAGCCATATAAATAATTATTTATTGATGGTGTAAAATTTATATCCATAATAACAAAATTCAGGATATCTGTATGATATATAAACTTTATACCATTAATCAATTAAAATTCAACATAAGTATGAATTTTTTAAGGTTTTTATTATAGATTAAAAAATGTTACATGGGAATTCGAGTTTGAATAATATTGTAAAAAGTCTTCATACGGTTGACAATATATTTAAACTATTTTCTATTTTAATTTGCCTTATTTTTTAATCTAGTTTGGAAAGAAAATAAAATAAAATAAATAATTAGGTTTCAAACATAAATTTAAGTATTTTCAAATATGATTTTATTAAATTTTTTTTATCTATTTAATACGCAAAAGGCTTATATTTTTTAATTGATTTCTTATTTTTTTTCGTTAACTATATGTAATCTTGTTTTGTTATTTTGTTATTTTTTTTTCACATCTTTTATCACGGAGACAAAAAAAAGAGAGATGATAAAAACATAATGATACTCAAGTAATGAAAAAAAAAAATAAAAATAAAAACTCATTGTTAAATAGAAATTTTTAAAATATTTTACATAAAAAAATATTAATTAATATTTAATTAAAATATTAAAATTTTAGAAACCTCAAATTTAATTAAACTAAAAAAAATCAGAAACTTTCGATGATGATAATGAAAAGATTTCAGTTGAAAAGAAGAAGTGAGTATTAAATATGAAAAACTTCCATTCCTCCACATCCAAAGATTTGCCTATGGTATATTATAAGGAGAATCTGTTTGTTTACCGTGTCAAAAGCAACAAGGAGAATTCTACTTTTCACTGCAGGGCTCCTCACTATGTGGAATATAGATAGAACAAGTGAAAGCACAAGATAGCCACAAACAACAGAGTTGCCCATCACAAAAAACCTGGATTTGCATGTTAACAAACATCCAACGTAAACTCAAACAAATAAAAATTGATTTTAAGTTAAAAGCAGTTAAACATGTAAATATTTGGTTAATATGTTATACCAAGCTTCTTCAACTTGATATTGAAACCACTTGTTTACATGTTATACCAAACATGTAAACACACACTTACACAAGTGAGGGAAGGTCATCAAATTGAGCTCTGAATTTGATGAATTGTGTGGCAAATGGAAGAGTCTCATTGGTAGTTGCCATGGCCAATGCAGCACCTAGGGTTGCAACAGCTGCAAGAATTCTCAAAACAAAGTCCATTATAGATAACCCTCTTATCACCCCTTTTCTTGGAGATGCACCCTTCATGGCTTCTCCAACTTCAATTGAACTTCCCTTCATTTCTCTTCCAATTTAATGTTTTCTCTCTTAGCACACACTTTGCCTCAAAAGTATACTATTATGATATGGTCCTCCTTATTTAACTACTGGTATCCAAACATGCATTTATATAGATGTAGAACAGCCATGTCAAATTTGTGTTAGGTTTGGGAAGTACCAGGTGGCTGTTTTTTGTTGTCGAAAGTATGTCGCATAGAAGGTAGTGAATGATGTTGATTACGTGCAGTCGAATGAAATTATCCACTAATTCACCTGCTCCGTACTTGTTCCAAATTATCGTAAAAGCTAAAGATGAACTGCTCCACTTAGAAGCATAAAGCACTCATCGACTTCAACGGTACGACATTTGATTGGTTAGTTGATTGATGACATGTGGTTAGTGAGATTTAATTTGCCATCTATGGGTATAACAAAAAGTGAAAATGTGTAAAAGGAAATATTTATTTATTTTAAAACTTGTTTCTTAGTAGTTAACATTATTATAATTAAAAAATGAAAAGGTTTATAATTAATAGTTTGATTTAAAATTAACATATAGCATAATCTATTATGTTGTAAATATAATAATAAATAATTAATCTATTAGAAAGGAGAATAATAAATGATGCAACTTTTCTCATCTGTCTCGTTTTTGTGGTAAAAAAGATTAGATATGATGAGAAGATTTTGTTGATGTTGAATTTTGAAATATATTTTAATTTTATTAAACTTTTAAGATTCAATTCATGTAAATTATATAGAAAAATTAGTATGCAACAGGCTTATGCAAAAATGTAAATAATGTTTTCATTAATTTCGTTGAGAGGGTTCTTTATTTTGAGATGAAATATTTTAAAAGTTATCGCAAGCATTCAAGCCTGTGCAAATATTTCTAACCTGAACTCTTCGTATTCTAAAGGTGGGTCATAATTAGTGGCTTGAGATTTACTCATAGTTTATAAGAACCGAAAATTTAAAAAACTAGTTTAAGGATTAACTAACAAATCTTCAAAAGTATCAACGGATCTTTAAAAAAAATGACTATAAAATATGGAAAAATAAACATTTGGTGGATTCAGTACACTGTGACTCATTTATATTAGTTTCTTCCAACTATAATTTATATAGGCACATATCTTCGTTAAATAATCCCCTAAATCATTGATTGGGTGTTAGTAGCATGCTATTGGATAGAATTACCATATATAAAACCATCAAGATCTATACTTAACCATAAACAACGTGTTATAAGTTAAGAATGTTATATCCACAGCTCTGACTTCATTAGACAATGCTCTCAAACGGTTATGTTTTGTTTCACAGTAGTACATGTTGGATGTTTAAATAGTATCATGTTATTGATGGAATTATTATACTCTATGTTGCTATCAACCAGTACTTGCCTAATCTTAATTTATAACCAATCAATGTTCTTAAACGATCAATTAGTAGTCATGCTTTGCATGTTGATAAGGTAACAAAATCAATCTCTCTTACTCTAATCTTGTGCTGCTATTTCAACCAAAAGAAAAATATTGTAATGACATTTTTTAACTGCTATTACTTAAAGTCATCTATAAAGTTTTTACCTTACTTTATCCATACGAAAATAACCAAATTTGATCCACATAATTAATACAAAAAATAAAATAGAAGATAAATAATATTCAATGTACAAGAGGGAAACAATTTTGGGAGGTTTAAATTGGTTATATATTGAAAACAAATTACTTTCTCCTTTCTTTTTACCTGTCTTAATTTTAGGGGAAAAAATCATTATAAGAAAAATATCATTTATTGGTTATTAATTGTGACTGAAATAGTCACCCGATAGTTCTAGTCGCGTATTAGTGACTGAAATAGTGACAGAAAATATTTATTTCTATAACGACTGAAATCTTATTCATTTGTATAACGACTGAAATAGTGACCGAAAATATTTAATCATTGAATGTAATCTTTCAATCACCAAATTAGTAACTAAAATAATATAGTATTAGTCACTGAAAATTTGTTGGTCGGCATAAAATGTTTAGTATCATAATTAGCTATCAATAAGAGGACGTAAAAGATTGTATTTAGAAGTGTCAATGTTTTAAAATAACGATTTTTTACTATTTTAATGATAAATCGCTTAAGTATAAACAAAAATATCATAAAAGAGTCTTGTTAAACACTTTATTTTTTTAGAATTTTTTTCTAAAAACTCTCTTCTTTCTTTTTAATTATTATGATTTTATTATACTTTTTTGAAACACGTCAATTTAGAATGTCACGAGTAAATTATAAAATATTTTTATTTACAGAAATTTAAAATTCAATAATATCCCAAAAACTAGCGTAATAAAATTCTTAAAAATCTTCCAAGTAATAATAAACTAAAATTGTCACATAATATCTAAATAAAAATCATTTAAAATAATCGAAAACTTCTCAAATACTCTTCAAATTTCACTGACTCATTAACTGGAACACCTATAAGATCATTTGCTATTTTTCTTCTTTCTAAGTTTTTTCACGATATGTTCACCTGTTTGAAGATCGGAGATCATATACTACAGAAAAGAGGGCATTACCGACGGTCATAATCCTTCGAAAACAGCCAAAAGTCGTCAGTAATACACATTTACTGATGATCTAGCGATAGTCAAGAAGCCGTCGGTAATACTCTTGTCGCTAACGATTATCGACAGCCTTTGCCCTTCGGTAATTACCGAAGGACAAACGCCATCGGTAATTACTGAAGGCCATGAGGCCCTTTGTAATTACCGAAGTGAAAAGGTCCTCGGTAATTACCGAAGGGCAGAAGCTTTCGGTAAAGCTTTCGGTACAAATGTATTTCATATCAACCAAATCAACCTGCAAAAATTTTTCACATCACAAACAGACCTGCATAACATTTTCCAACCACATACAGACCTGCATAATGTGCATCTCAATCATCCAATCGTCAGAAAAACAAATAACATTTGAATCATCCAATATCAATAGAACATGTATTTATAAATGAAACATAAAACAATCTAACATAATGTTCTAACATCCAAAATTGATCTAACATCCAAATGTCTAATATTCAAGTGTTTCTATAACACTGTTCAATAACAAAATAAAACAAGTATCCTTCATAGTTATCATCTAAATGATCTTCATCATCTTACTCGTCCTCTGTAGAGGGCTGAACTGATGAAGGCTGGACTGATGAGGGTTGGACTGATGTCGGCTGCTGAGGGGAGGGTCGTGGTTGGGTCGTAGGGATAATGAACTGATCCTGTTGTTGAAAAATTGGCAAGTGTACCAAATCGTACAAGTAATATAAATGGTAATACCAAGTATCGTTTTCCCAAGAGACTCGAAAGGCTTTCTCATTCACGTGAATTAAAATAATAAGACTTTCATAAAGAAATTCATTAATGCCCTTCCGAACATGGGTTTGTGCAAAGACCTCATCAACATGGACCACCCGTCCCAGAGGTTGTGTCTGTAACATAATTTAGAGTTAGAAGTGAACATAGGAAATAGAAAATACATAACTTATGTGAAAGAAACAGAAAAGTAATGAAAGTTTACCATACGAATGACATGCTCGTGAATCGTGATCGACCCACCAGTATGCAGGGTGCCACCCTTTTTAGAAGCTTTGTTCCTCTGGGCTTTGGCACACTTATTGTGAAACTCTACTATATTCCAATGAGCCAGTAAAGAGTTCCAAATGTGCTCGCCCAACCAGTAAGGTCGCTCCCTTGCATTGCGGGCATCCCTAAACATCTCTGACAGCCGATGAGATGCTTTCATGTGGAAATTTCTTTGTATCTGTGTTTCATGTTCAGGTTTCCTTGGAACCTTCATCTGTAACAATAAACAAAACAAACATTGATTAACGAACATACTAAAATGAGAATGACAACTTGCTTAATTGCATTGTTCACTTAAAAATGCTACCAGAATGGCTTTCTGTCGTCTTCAGGTATTGCTCCCCAAGTAGGCCATGGACTAAAAATCTGTTGCTTAATTGATCGTGTGATGGCCTGGGAAAACACCCTGGATGGAATAAACCTGCATATAAAGAAGTAAAAGTCATTTGAATTAAGGTGATCTTTAAACATCAAAATGGTTAAAAAAAGGATTAAAATCTTACCCTTTACCATATGGCTCAATCCATGGTCGATCACGGAGGGATGGGTTAACATCTTCACACCATCACCAGTTGAATCTTGATCAGTAGATGGTGTGACAGTCTTAGAAGGCGGTATATGAGATGAGGAAGGTATACAAGTAGGGTCAGGGAGAGGAGTGGGGGTAATAAGCACAGGGGGAGGTGTGGGGGTTATAATCACAAGAGGAGAAAAATTGTCTGCTGTAGGGGTAGCAGAAGGGTGTACTGTAGGGGTAGGAGAAGGGTGTATTGTAGGGGTAGGAGGAGGGTGTACTGTAGGGGTAGGAGTGTTGAGATTGTTGACAACACAATTTCTATATCAATCTGGTTTTTTATGATGACAACACATTGCTTAATAACAAGCAAATGTTGTTGCTGCATTACATGTTCTTATGCTGATTAACTGTGATATCTGTTGAACATGTTTATGTATTGTGTTACATGTTCCTATGTTGATCGATTGATATATATATTTGGAACGTGTTTACATGCTTTATGTGTTATGTGCTATCCATCATTTCATATGTTTTACTGCACATGTTTTAAAGCTAAAAATCACGAGCACTTTTATGAACTTATTCTTGTGCGACAAAGTGATAGTACAGTTGACTACATTACTAATGGATTCGACTATGCTAAAATCTTTGTACGGATTTTGAGAATCAGTGAATGTGTATTTTTGAGAAGAAAAGAATTTCAAAATGTTTTTCATGGTTGATGTCCACTATGTGTTTTACACATTCGACTCTATCTAGTATCTGTTTTGGAATTCTGTTATGCTCTTGTACTCTAACGACTATATTTTTAAAACTTAGTTGAGCATTAATGTCTTGGTCAACTGTATTAAATGTGTTTTGTTATTTGTTGACTGGGAGCTACTAAGTTGACTGAACTGTTATAACTGTCATAATATAGTCGACTGAATTAGTAGCGTATTCGACTTAGAATTTGACTATATAACAGAAACCTATAAATAGACTAAACACAAGTCTGTTTAGAAGACTTTTGATGAACTGACATTTTCATTTCTGTTTCAGATTTCTCTAAGCTCCAAGAATTCTCCAAGAAGACAATGGTGATCTTTCTTGAAAGAGATTCAAAGAGGAGATTATACTGCGCATTCATTGTCTGATCAATATCTGCACAAGAAGGTGTTCTGTCATTGATCATGTTGAAGGCTTGGCATGCTGTGAAGACTGCTGAATTGTATTCAAGGCTTGGCGTCCTGTGAAGACTGTTGGAATTGTACCTGTTGTGATACAAGGGGATAGTTCACTTTGAGGATTGTTCAAAGTGGTGTTGCAGATTGCAGAATAGGGGATTCTTCCTTCAATTATGGTTTTGTTCTGCAGCTATATTTTGGTTTTGAGTTAGAGAGGAGATTTATATTTTTGACGTGGAGGTCTTCTATAAATTCCTTGTTGTAAAAACCGCAACCACTATAGTGCATTTGCTTCCTGGTTTGGAAGGACACTAGATGTAGGATTGTTGGCCGAACCAGTATAAAAACCTGTGTTTGCATTTATCTCTCCCTTATCTTTTACATTCCAGTAGACTTTATATTTCACGCAGTCAACTACGTATTTTCCGCTACATACATATTCTGATTTCTTGCATTTCAAGAAAGTTTAAAAAGGTTTATACTTTGTTTTCAAGATTGCGAAAAGAACTTATTATTGATACAACACCAATTCATCCCCCCCCCCCTCTTGGTGAAGAAAGAAGCCAACCTATTTTCCAATAAGGAGAAGGCCCCACGGATGATGGACTAGGGGCAACAGTCGTTGGTAGTGTAGTAGGCACCCTAAGTACATACTTTGGTGCCTGTCGTTGCCTCTTTTTAGGCCTTTCTACCCCCTTTCCTTTATCATGACGATCTGAACCTTGTCCTGTCATTACTACATTGAAATGATTACAAATAAAATGAAACAATAGAAAAGAATAAGGAAGGATCAGTACAAATTAAAGTGAATGTAAAATAATTGCATACAACAATCAATCTGATGGTTTTTTCATAACTCTATTGTTGTTTAAAGAAGTCCTAAATGTTGTTTTAAACTTGTTAGAGCATTGAAATTGAAGCCAAATTGATTTATGTGCAAAATATCATATTCAAACCTCATTTTTTGAGTGAAATTGGGAAGTAGAACGGTGAATCTGCTATACAGTTTAGTTTTGAACCAGATTAGAGTTCAAACAAGTTGAAATTGATGAATTAAAGTTGTTGAATGTGTTACCAGAGTGTTAGAATAAATTGTGCACGAATTCACTTTTAAAGCCACCAAAACTTATTTTCATTGCGGCATTTCATCAAACAGTTTCGAACAAACATGGTTTCACTCTGCATTTCAATTTTCTTGCTTTCCTAATCTACTCTAGAACTATTCCTAAGATCTAATTGTGTGCCTCCTTCATTTCTACACCCTTTTCATTGCTTTAAAGATGTTTGGCTTCTTAAGTGTCAATTTTGAAAACCAATTTCTGGTGCAAAATCTAGTGCAATTAAGTAATCTGTTTGGTGATTGTTTTGGCTGATATCAATGGTGTTTTGAAGTTCAATTGAAGCACTCAAGTTGCAAAATCGTTCCTGATACGCGGGGCCCAAGCCCACCAAATAAAGAACAACCCAAGAGCATGGTGAAGGGTAAAGTGGACATTGCTACATAAGGAGAGGTGTGTTTATCATCATAGGGGCGGCATTATTGATTTTCCCCTCCATATGTGCAAAACTTATTTTTCATGTGTTCCATAAGGCTTTCTAGAAGCCAAACACATTTAGCACATGGCTGTACACGTGGAGGTAGATCTACATTTCTCAGAGTCACGTTTTTTCTTTGCATTGCCGAGAGGTTAGTCTTTAAAACCTCTAAGGCAGCCATTGTAATTCACTTTTGGATTTATAGAAATGAATTTCTGCTGAAATGTTAGCACAATTCTTCTCCAAGAGTCCTCTTCCTAGCTTGATCTCCATTGCAACTTTCTTCCACTCTAGGGAAGCCTTCTGAGTTATGAATCATCTCTCCAAGCTAACCTCCATTTCCACTCACCACAAACACTTCTAATCCGCTGCCTTCACTCCAAAAATCTCCAGCCAAATCTATTCTAGAAAAGCATCCAGATCTGCAGTTGCTGCCGGTTACTGTTCCATTGGTTCCAGCTGCCTTCCAAGCTTCAATTCACCTCCAATCTCACGGCACATCTCCAACACATCTCCCTGGATGTATCATTTGGTATTCAGAGCTTAGGTTCTAGCTTGAACCGTGAGATAAGTGCCTCCTTCTTCCATTTCCGTGCTGTCATCAAATTCTGCTATGTCTTGTTTGTTTTTCTGAATTTCTGTTTCTGTTTCCAGCATCTGTGATGTGTTTAGGCTTCTGTATTTGAGTCTTCTTGATACCAGCGTGTTTGCTTGAGTCTCTTCTCATTTTTATTCGGTTTATCATTGTTGTTTTGAGTCATTTTCATCATTTAAGCATCATTTCCATTTTGTCTGAAGTCATGTCTGTTTAATTGCTTTTACTGTCTTTGCATCCGGTTTTTTTCAACCAAGTTTTTGCCAAAACTGAAGTGTTTGGATGGGGCTACACCAATTAACAGCAATGAACTATCAAGAGATGAGCTTAGGTGTTTAAAATTGCCCAACCAAATCAGATATGCACTGAATCTCGGATTCTGTTTTCAGAAAAAAAAAAAATTTTGCTGCAGCATTGCTACTGTTCATTTGGCACATTCTGTGTACTGTTTTATTGAACAGCAACTGCCTGAGCTAATGTTTGAATCAATTGGAACATGAAATTGATTTGATTTCCAGTTGTTTTGTCACGTTGCAAAGTCCACAAGGCAGTAACCCGATCTGCCAAAATTCTTTGAAGGAAAATTCTGCATAATTTGAGTTGGATTGGTACTAGATCATTGCCAATCATTCTTAAGTTGATTCTGCTGTTTTGAGCAACTTTCAAACACTATTTTCAAACCATTTGTGCTGTTTTCAATCCAGAATTAAAGCCAATCTGCATTTTGACCATTGGAGTTGTGAATTTGAGTGAAAAATGGTACTGCACTAGGCATTTTCTGATATATGTTGTTTCAATCCATCAAATTTGATTCAACAAGTCTTAATTCACTATTGAAACATGTTTGAATAATTGGAATGAGTATATAAGCAGTATTGTGCATTTGGTATATAGCAATGGTCAATTTTCTGAGTAGAATTTGTTGTGGCCGAGAGCTATGCAGCATTTTCCCAAACTTGCATTGATTTTTTGTTTGATTCAACAAGAATGGATGTAGAAAAAGCCTTTGGTCCATAAAATATCAAAAGAACAACTCAAAAAGAGTTATTAAAAGCATTAAAAGGCAGAATAGGACCAGTGCATCTTAATTTCGAAAATTTGTTCTGCACATTGAACTTTGCTGTCAAATTTATGCAAGTTCAGTGAAACATTTCATCAAACAGTTTGGTCCAATTTTATTGCATAGCTTATTCGTGTTTAATTCTGATTTCCGGTCTTTTATTGTGTTTTAAATTTGTGCTAGAGTTATTCTTAGGATCCATATGAAGTGCCTCCGTGTTTGATATCCACTTAATTGCTTGATTTCAAACTTTTAATCACTCTGCACACCAACTGTTTGACGCAAGTCCTGGTGTTGCTGTCATTTGGCTGCGAATTTTCTAGCAACTTTGGTGATATATTCTGTGACTAATTGGTTCGCTGGATAGGTGAACTGTAATTCAGAAGGATTACCATAAGTGGAAGCATCAAAGAAGGTTCAATGATGAGAAATAAGTTCAAGAAGATGGCTCTTGGATAGGACAAAACGTGACCAGACTGTAGTAGCAGTGTGCTACTGTCCGACAGCAACCTGCAACAGCATCCAATTTCTGCAGAACTTAGTCCACTTGAGTGATCACATTGCAGCTGAGAGATTTGTGGTGAATCCAGTAGATTCAATCATCTTTGAGAGAAACCAAAGCTGCACACATTAATTTCCTTAGCCTTTTCATGTTTCTTTTCCATTATATAAAGTTTTCCTTGTAAAAGTTCATTGGTTTGTTTTGTTTGTAAAGGGCCAATTCAAGCAAGTGAGGTGTTAGAGTTCACAAGTGCTCTTCCCTCATTTGTTAACTAGACTCAAGAAGTCTCACAACTTAAAATTGGGTAGTCAGTGAGTGTGTCTTAGATCCAAAGTCTAAGCCTTACCTAGGAGACCTCACTTTTACTTTTCCATCTTTACTTTCAAGCTTTCATTGTTTTTCATTTGAGGACTAGGAGCGCGCCTAGAGTCCGTTTTAGAGTCTAGGTTTGTTTTCTTGAGTTAGCTTGTGTCTCCATATGTTTAGTGAATTTAGAAGTGATTTTGACTTAAAGACTCTTAGAAAGTAAATAAGGACATATTTGGCAAGGCAAAAATTTGGTACTTAAGCGACTTACACAGTCCACCTCTCTTACCTGGAATATTGTCCTCAAGTGAACTCTCTTAGTCTTTACCTCAAGAAAACTTATAAGTTCATAACAATGTCTGGGAGACATTCACCTAGGATCAATGAGGAACCTAAAGATCCATTTTGTTTTCAAACTCTTGTCAACCATCTCACTGAGATTGAAAAGAAAATAGGGCAAGAAAAGATTCAAAGAGAGTTACACAATGCCATGGTCACTAATGAGTTGAAAATGTTGAGGGATGAACAAGCTCAACTTAGAGAGAGAAGTATGAGTGGAGAGTCACAAAGTGATCAAGAGCACTTAGGAGTAGGAGATTATTATCCTTCTTCCTCAAGAAGGCATAGGCAGGAATTTGAAACTCCCCCTCCTCCTAAAGAAGTCAATGTGGTATTGCCTCATTTCCATGGGAAAGATAATATTGAGGCTTACGTAGATTGGGAAATGAAAGTAGAGCAAATCTTTGCTTGTCACCAAGTGTCGGAGGAAAGGAAGTTTCACTTGCTACCCTTAGCTTTCAAGGGTATGCAATGTATTGGTGGACTGCCCTAGTCCATGAAAGAATGAGACAAAGACTTCCTCCCATAAAGTATTGGAATGAGATCACAACTGCTTTCAAGAAAAGGCACATTCCTTCTTACTATAAGAGGGAACTTATGGATAAGCTCCAAAGGTTGCAACAAAAGTCTATGTCTGTTGAACAATATAGACAACAAATAGAGCTATATATCATGAGAGCACGAATCACAGAGTCAGAGGAAACTACTTTAGCTAGATTTTTTAGTGGGTTGAATTTGGAAATAAGGGATAAAGTTGAACTTCTACCTTATAGAGATTTGAATGAACTTGTTCAAATGTGTATAAAGGTAGAACAAGAAAATTTGAGGAAAATTTCTGCCAAAAGATTTTCATCTCCCTTTGAACAAAACATTACCAAAGCAAAAGAACCCCTCAAAACTTTATCCAAAATTGATGAGAAACCAAAACAAGAATCCTCTTCACACACTCGCACCAGTGAGATCAAATGTTTTAAATGTCTAGGAAGAGGACATATAGTTGCACAATGTCCCACCAAAAGAACTATCATATTGAGGGGCATTGACCGTTATAGTAGTGAATCCTCCAGTAGTGAGAATGAGAGTGATCAAGAAAAATCCACTACTGAGGAAGTTTATCCTTGTGAAGGGCAACTTCTCATGATCAAAAAAATATTTGATAATCAATCCAGTGAAGAACATCTATCACAAAGAGAGACTCTTTTTCACGCAAGGTGTCAAATTCTAAATGGCAATTTTAAAAACAAAGTTTTATGTGATGTAGTTCCAATGGAAATTTGTCATGTGTTATTGGGAAGACCATGGCAATTTGATCATAAAACAATTCATAATGGTCTTACCAATACCATAACTGTGCATCATCATGAGAAGAAATTTGTACTTCATCCTCTCTC
>NC_028357.1:10103275-10107501 GCF_000741045.1 Vigna radiata var. radiata | reverse complement strand
ATTTGACCCTGGCGGAATTCTAGTGAAGTCTACAAAAATAAGTCCTCAGGCAAACCATCAGATTTGAGGACAAATCCTTTCCAAGGGGGAGGGGATGATACGCGGGGCCCAAGCCCACCAAATAAAGAACAACCCAAGAGCATGGTGAAGGGTAAAGTGGACATTGCTACATAAGGAGGGGTGTGTTTATCATCATAGGGGCGACATTATTGATTTTCCCCTCCATATGTGCAGAACTTATTTTTCATGTGTTCCATAAGGCTTTCTAGAAGCCAAACACATTTAGCACATGACTGTACACGTGGAGGTAGATCTACATTTCTTAGAGTCAAGTTTTCTCTTTGCATTGGCATCAAACACACACTTAAAATTGACATCAAACACACACTTAAAATTGAAATCATGCAATTTACTTAAGTTAGAGAATAAGAGAGTCAAAGGTTATTTTGTTGGTTTTATGCTTGGTTTTCTCATGATTTGGCAAGTTTTATCTAAAATTGAATGATGGAGGTTGAGGTAGAAAAGAGTTGAACTCAAAAGAAGGTGGAAAAGTGAAGAAAAGAGGAATCACAACCACCGCTCAACGCCAATCCAACACTGAGTACTGTTAACACCCTGACAAGTATACCAGATCATATAAAGTAATAATAGACAGTAAGTCCAGATATCGTTTCCCAAGGGACTCTTGGCCTAGACGTTCATGTTAATTGATTTCATAGGACTTGAATGAAATATAATTTGATGTTGTGATGCAAAGACGAAATTAAACATGCAAATGCAAAAGCTTGATCAATTGGTAAATAAAGATATGAATGAATGAAATTGCTGGAGTTTATGGTTTCATCCTTATCCACCCTCCTACATCTATTATTTTTATTAAATTCAACTCTGTTATCAATGTTCATGCAACTTTCTAATTTATTCTAAACCCGGTTCCTCGGCGAAAAGAGCCTATCACTAATTACTAGTTTACTATTCCTAGTCACCCTAGTAATTACTAACGCATTAATGACAGAAGCTTAAAGCAATTGACTGTCCTATTCCTATTCCTAGGTAATATTTTATAATCAAGAGAATTCTTCTCAGTTCTAGATTTGCCCATACGTTCCTATATCGACAAAATCAATGATCATGACACTGAATGAGTTAAACAATGCAAGCTTTAATTTCAGAGAAGAAAACCTAAACTATTGATAACTAAAGTATGTGAATAAAATAAGAACTTCGATATAAGAGAGTTGCAAAAGGATTACATCGTTCCCGAACAACAAAAGGTTTAGTTCACCATTGTCATGGTGAAACTAGATGAATTGAATGGAAAAAATGAAAAGATAAACCCTAGATTTGGTAGATTGGAGCTTTCGCATCCAAAAGCCGCCTCCAAAGAGTGTAGAAAGTGTTCTACCTTCTTCCCTTGCCGAAAGATAACCCTTCTGGGTTGTACAATTCTATTTATAACTCAGAAAAATAACAAAAAAATCAGCCCAAGCCCAAGAAACTGGTGCTTAGCGCTGGGCTACCGCTTAGCAGTAGGTGTGGTACTCAAAATAGCACCCAGTGGTGTCGCCCTGGCGAAAAATAGTGAAAAGCTGGAAAAATTGGCGCTCAGCGCCACCGCTTAGCGCTGGGTCACCGCTTAGGGCCACCTACGGCACAAAACAACACTCTGGTCAACTTTTCAGCATTCTAGTCAACTAGTTGACTTTTCTTATTGACTGGTTGACTTTTCTGGTTAAGTGGTTGACTTTTCTGCATTCTGGTTGACTTTTCTGCACTGCAACTCTTTGATAATTCAACCCTTCTTTCAAATCATTCAATAAACCTACAAAATCAAGGGAAACCAAGCATAAAACCAAAAAAACCGACTTTGACTCTCTTATTCTTTAACTTAAGAAAAATGCATGATTTCAAGCTAATTCTAAGTCATAAAGGGTATGTTTTAATATCAATTTTAAGTATGAAAATAACAGTTTTTAAACCGTTATCAAGCGCCAGCCATGTGAAGAGATTCTCTGCCAGACGCTTAAGCGCCAACGTTGAGGGGTGGAATTGAGTGTCAGACTTACCGTTGGGCGGTGAAGCCATCGCTGGGCAGTGGACTCTTTAAAGAATTCTCTATCAAATGCTCAAGCGTCATCGCTGAGGGCTGATCCTAAGTGTCACGCATACCGACGGACGGTGAAGCCACCGTTGAGTGGTGCACTATTGGGCCTGGGCCAAAATTCTGTTATTTTTATAAGTTATAAATAAACCCACACGAACCAGAATATCTTTTGGCGGAAGGAGCCACAGAAACACTCTTTTTCACCCTTGGGAGGAGGATTTTGGATGCGGGAGCTCCAATCTATCAAATCGAGGGTTATATTTATCTTTTCATTCTTTTCATCTAGTTTCACCATGATTATGGTGAACTAAACCTCCATTGTTGTTCGGGAAACGATGGAATCCTATTGAAACTCTCATATATTAAATTATATCTTTATTCATATGCTTTCTCTTATTAATTGTTAGGGTTTTTCCTCCATTATAATTGTTTTCTTTGTTTAAGACATTATTCAATAGCATAATCATTGATTCTATCTTTATGGACACCTGTGGATAGGTCTAGACATGGGCAACTTCTTTTGGGAGCATAATTACCTAGACATAGGGATACGAGGACCAAAGCCTTAAGCTTCTGTGCGAAATATGTAATGCATGAATAATTACTAGGGAGACTAGACATAGTAAACTAGTAATTAGGAGTAGTCTCTTTTCACCAAGACATTGGGATTAGGGTAAATTAGAAAGTGAATTTAACATTAATGAAGAAAGTAGAATAAAGCATAATTCATTAATATATAAGAGTGGATTAAGATGAAATCATAAACCCTAGCAATACCATTCATCCATATTATTCATCTGCGTTATCTGTTTGGTCAATTGATCAACCTTGCATGTTTAATTTTCGTTTTTGCATTTAAAATCCTAAGTCTTAGACAATCAAGAAATCACATGAAATTTTAGGCTTATGAGTCTCTAGGAAAACAATACTTGGTCTTACCATTTATTACTACTTGATACGATTCGGTACACTTGTCGGAGTCTTAACAATATCAGCCAAAAGAAATTTGTTAGTGGAGTGAAAATGCCCTGAAACAATTCAAAAAATGGATTTGAGTGGATGCACATTAAGTAAAAATAGCTTTTTTCGAGAGAATTCTGCACTATATTTTAAGTGCTGAAAAATCCATTTTGCCTAATCTGAGTGCAGAGAGAACACTCATTTTTGTGAGCTTTGTGTGGCTAACTTGGCGTCATATCTTTGGAAATAAGAGGGAGTGTCATGTGGAGAGTTTTGAAACAGATAATAGACCTTTCTGATTTTCAAACATCACTTGATTTGAACACTACACCAAGAAAATGCTTCTAATTTGGTGGTTTTAAACCAATATTGATTGGAAGTGATTCATCAACTCAATTGATGCATCAAACTTTGTATCATCATTTTAAAGATTTGTAAACACTGAAACGGTTTGAAAACAGATTGCAATTTGAATTCATTGGTTCACTTCCATTTGAAAGCCAATTTTGATGGTTTAAGAAGTGATTCTGCATATAGCCATAAAAATCACCATTTGAGCAATGCACACAACTTTAAAAAGGCAAAATAAACTTTCTCAAACGTTGTATATGCACAAACACAGCAAGATTCAACAAATCATACTTGCTATATAAGGAATCTAACAAGCAAGTGAAGGAGACTAGAGATGAAAAAGAAAAAGAAGATGGGGAATGCTAGTGGGGCAACAAGAATGAAACACGGAAGAGGAAGAAGATCCAAAAATCAAATTGATGAGACAATTCCTCAGCATCTTTCAAACGAACAATCTTTAACCACATGTCACTGTCAATAATGATGTCAACTCCTTTTACGCGAGAGTGAACATGAAACTAGACATCCAGACGAAACTTTTAAAAAAAATTTCACTCAATTTGGATAAGAAATGAGTTCAAACGAAATCATACAAGTTAACACAAAAAATAACGCTGATGCTGGGCGGAAAAAAATTGGCTGAGCGAAAATGAACTCTTATAAGCTATTCTACTCTAGCATGCAATTCCTAAGAAGATCAAAAACCTAAAGGCTCATGATACCACATGATGGGGAAGTGCATACCTAGAGAGAATATTCTAAATGACATTTAAGAGAATGGAAAAGAAATTAAAATTGGAAAAGATTAGAG
>NC_028357.1:10097648-10102895 GCF_000741045.1 Vigna radiata var. radiata | reverse complement strand
TATGGGAGTCCCACATTGCTTAATTCTCTCATTCCAAAAGGGTTTATAAGCTTCCTAGTTCTCCTAGAGTTCAAAAACTAACACTAGCTATGCTACTAGCTCCTACACGCCTAGAATGCTCACTTTCTCTTCTCTTATTTTTAAGATCAAGCCATGGATAGTCCCACATTGCTTGCTCTTAAAGAGAAAGAAGAGTTTATAAGCAATTATTCACAAGAGCTAAGAGAAAGAAATCAAAAAGGCAAATACACGCCCCAAAGGAAACCTATTCTACTTTTTTTGATACAAACATGTAAAGAAGACAAGAAGTAAAATGATTCCCTTTAGTCATGCTTCTTGTCATCCTTTTATTCTCTTCATTACTTGGCCCATCCATGATCACATCAGGTAATGTCATGAACTGGTTGGAAATTCCTTGATTATGCCAATATCGCCTAGGGATAGGGGTAGGACGGTTATATGTATTTGCTTCATAACGCATTGCATTATTAGTTACTAGGGGAGGCTAGGGATAGCAAGCCGGTAATTAGTAATAGGATCTTTTCACCAAGGAATTGGGTTAAGGGTAATTATGAAAGTATGCATGGAAATTAGATAAACAAGTGAGCTAAATAAGAAGAGTAGATATATGAGAGTGGATAAGATGAAATTGTAAACCCCAAGAACACCATTCATCCATAGTTTCTCAAAACCAATTGAATCAACTGCATTGCATGTTTATTTTTTTCTTTACATACAACCACTAAATATATTCTTTTCTCAAGTCTTACGCGATTAGGTTACATGAAAGTTAAGGCCTAAGAGTCCTATGGGAAATGATACTCGGACTTACTGTTGACTCACTGGCAAGTGTACCAGATCGTTTGAGTAATATAATCAGTAATACCCGATATCGTTCTTCCTAAGAGACTCGAAAGGCCTTATCGTTCATGTGAATTAAAATCGTAAGACTTGTAGAGAAAAATTAATTGTGTGGAATGCAAGGACAGAAAATAAACATGCAATGTATTTGATTCAATTGACGAAAAATACTATGGAAGAATGAATGGAGTTGTTGGGGGTTGACAATTTCATCTTATCCGCTCCCTCTTGTCTACTCCTCTTGTTTAATGTGCTTGATTATTGTTGACTCACTGACAAGTGTACCAGATCGTTCAAATAATATAATCGGTAATACCCGATATCGTTCTTCCCAAGAGACTCGATAGGCCTTATCGTTCGTGTGAATTAAAATCGTAAGACTTGTAGAGAAAAATTAATTGTGTGGAATGTAAGGATAGAAAATAAACATGCAATATATTTGATTCAATTGACGAAAAAGACTATGGATGAATGAAGTTGTTGGGGGTTGACAATTTCATCTTATCCGCTCCATCTTGTCTACTCCTCTTGTTTAATGTGCTTGATTATCGAATTGTTATGCAAACTTTCTTGGCCTACCCTTAACCCGATCCCTCGGCGAAAAGAGCCTATTATGAATTACCGGCTTGCTATCCCTAGCCTCCCCTAGCAATTAGCAATGCATTACCGAACAGAAGCAAAAACAATTGATCGTCCTACCTCCCTATCCCTAGGTTGTATTTCATTAATCAAGGAATTTCTCACCAGTTCATGACAGTACTGTACGTTCTCGTATCAATAGAGACAAACAACAGTTATCGAATGAGTTAAACGCCCGATGTCACACTTATGCCGCCCGGCGGTTTGCCCATTATCGCGCCACCGCCCGGCAGCAGGGGTCCATGATGAAGGTTGAAAAGAAGAGTCTAGGAACCTCCCGGCGGCAAAATTGCACCACTGGGCGGTCCAGTGCGAGGAGGAGGCACCTGGCGTGGACGCTGGGCGGATTTGCGATCAGAGGCAAACCGTCGGGCGGTGGCCCTCTGCAGCCGGGCGGTGGCGCGATTAGGGGCAAACCGTCGGGTAGCATAAGTGTGCCGCCGGGCGGTTGTCCGCTAGGCCTGGGCCTGTTTTCTTTGACGCTTGATGAGTCAATATTTTCTCGACTGTACTTAGTTTATTGTGCTAGAATTAATCAGGGAATTATGCTTAATTGTCCAGTATTTTCCCGTTTTTCCTAATTATGCTTAATTTGACCGGAAATTCTAATTTTAATTAATTTGAATTTTCTGAGCTAATTATTTGCATTATTATTTTTAGGGAAAATTTTGGAAACACAATTTAGAGCATTGGGAAGGAGACAAAATAAATTTCAAGACTCTTCAATTAGACATTTTAAATTTTAGTTGTATTGTAATTTAATTGCTTAAACTTTTTGGACAAACTCTTTACTTCTTGGGCCAATTTTGGAAAAATGTTGTTGGGCCCAATTTTATTAGAAACTTGACACTTGGCAACCCTAGGGTTGGGTGGACCCCATCCTAATTTTTGAGGCAACTTACGGCCTTAGCTAAGATATGCTGCAGCCGCCACTTTTTTTCTTTGGACTTGGTCTGGGAACATTTTTTGGGAAGCAGCTGTGACTTCTAGGTTACCTTAGGAACCATGTCTATCTTCTTGGATTTTGGATGAATGAAAATAGCATAAGACTTTTTCTTTTGTTTTGAATGGAAGCATTGAGTTTTATTTTCATTTACGCTGATTCACAATTTAATTTTCTTAAATCATTTTGCTTTACTTTTGGGATGCACATGGTGATTTATTTGCTGGAGATTTAGAACACCGCTGATTCATCACAAGTGACATTGCTTTCAATTTCTTTTTGTGCACGCTGCCTCCACTTCATTCGTTGCTTTGATTTTATTTGGGGGTTTTCTTGAATATTTCTATTATGGATTTTTTGAACGTTTTTTATAAAAAATAGCTACGCTACTTTTATTTTGGGTACAACATTTGTGATTGAATGTCTTGTCTTCTTTTAATTTCAACATGTTACGGTTGCAAGAGGATACGTTAAACATTTTCAATTCCATCTCTTCTACTTAGTTAGAAAACCTTTCAATAGGAGTGTGGTGTCATGGTTTGGATGGCTGCAGCAGGACACACACCTCATGGCATTTAAATTCTTTTCAGCACATTCTGTTTTCAATTTTGATGGGACATCCAACAATTATTTTGCTTCCTTTTATTAAGATGAAACGGTGATTAAAGTTTAAGAAGCTCATTGATTTTATTTTACAAGGAGTTATCTCAATTAAGAGGGTTGTTACGTCTTGGTTGGCTTTGGAGTTAAAAAGTGTGTGCTTTCAATTTGGAAAGAGAGGCATGTCACGACCTAGCTTGGAGGAACCAACACGTTGTTTTGATTCTTGGGAGGAGTTGTGCGCTGCTGCTGCCACGTCAAGCATTGAAGAAAGATTTGAGAAACTAAAGAATGGGCACGGATCCCATTAGTTGTTGTGCAGGGACCTATCATGGTCACTAATATTTGGAAAAGAGGTATTTTATCTTTTGCTTGGAGGAAGCTTTGTGAGGCTGCTGGAAGAGAAATTAATAAAACGTGTCATTGATTTTTGGTGCTCTGTCAATCACATCTTGGGAGAAGAGAATTTATTTCTCTTGGTTCTTTAGCATTTGGTTAGCACCCTTTAGCGTTAGTGATTTATTTTTGCAGTGTGAATTTCAAATTTTGGCTCTTGAGTTATATTTTAATAATTTTAATTGTGCTAGATAATTGTTTGTTGCATTGTTGGGGTCTAGATAATTGTATTTGTAGTAGTGTTACTTTAATTACTATGATATGCTTAATTTAGTTTGTTTGCTTATGTGTCTTTATTGAGTTCTTTAATAATTGCAAAAACCTTTTCAAACACCCCCCCTTTCGTGTTAGACTCGATTCGCGAACCGCAAAATTGGTCTTTGGGAGACGACCTAGGGGTCATTCCCTAGCATTATACTGCATTTCTAAATTGCAATCAAATTTGTATGGGCCGCGATACCCATCAACGCTCCTCAGCTATAAATAGCCCTGTTGCGATTTCATTCTCATTCTTTTGACAGAAGAGGGCGGCCAGACCTAATCTTCACTCCTTGGAGAAGATCTCTTGGATGCTTAGGCTCCTTTTCGTCCTATATAGGGTTTGCTCTTCCATTCTTCCATTATTTTCATCTAGGTTCACCATGACAATGCTTAACTAAACCCTTTTGTTGTTGGGGGAAACAATGTAATCTTTTGAAACTATCTTTTATTGAAACTCTTGTTTATTTATATGATTCTTCATATGCTTTGATTATCAATTGTTGGGTTCTCATCTGTGCTTAGAGCTTTTATCGTTTAAGTCATTCGATAACTATTGTTTGTCTCTATTGATAGGGGAACGTACAGTACTGTCATGAACTGGTGAGAAATTCCTTGATTAAGCATTACCAACCTAGGGATAGGGGGTAGGACGATCAATTGTTTTTGCATCTGTTCTTAATGCATTATTAATTGCTAGGGGAGGCTAGGGATAGCAAGCCGGTAATTAGTAATAGGCTCTTTTCGCCAGGGATCGGGTTAAGGGTAGGCCAAGAAAGTTTGCATAACAATTAGATAATCAAGGACATTAAACAATAAGAGTAGATAAGAGGGAGTGAATAAGATGAAATTGTCAACCCCCAACAACTCCATTCGTCCATAGTCTTTTTCGTTATTTGAATCAACCACATTGCATGTTTATTTTCTGTCTTTGCATTCACAACAATTAATTATTTCTTTAGAAGTCTTACGATTTTGATTCACACGAACGATAAATGCCTTTCAATTATATTACTTGCATGATCATCAATTCAATCAATTCACACTACTTAAAATAACCTCGAGCCCCTGACAACGATGCCAAAAACATCTTGACTCACTAGGAAGTGTACCAGATCGTGCAAGTAATATAATCGATAATGCCCGATATCGTTCTTCCCAAGAGACTCACAAGGATCGTTCGTGTGAATCAAAATCGTAAGACTTGTAGAAAAAGATTAATTGTTGTGGATGCAAAGACAGAAAATAAACATGCAATGTGGTTGATTCAATTGATGAAAAAGACTATGGATGAATGGAGTTGTTGCGGGTTGACAATTTCATCTTATTCACTCCCTCTTATCTACTCCTCTTATTTAATGTGCTTGATTATCTAATTGTTATGCAAACTTTCTTGGTCTATCCTTAACCCGATCCTTTGGCGAAAAGAGCCTATTACTAATTACCGGCTTCCTATCCCTAGCCTCCCCTAGCAATTAGTAATGCATTAAGAACATAAGCAAAAACAATCGATCGTCCTACCCCTTATCCCTAGGTTGGTATTGCTTAAT
>NC_028357.1:10090610-10096936 GCF_000741045.1 Vigna radiata var. radiata | reverse complement strand
GACCTTTATCTTCAAGCCCAATCTTCACTTTCATCAAAATCACTACAAAACAAGCTTAATATCGCTAAAAACAACTTTTGACTCTCGACTAACTCATTTATTGAGTTTTACTTGATTCTAAGCTCGTTCTAAGTCTTAAAGGGTGTAATTTGGTCTAAATTGACATATGAAAATAACTGTTTTTCAACCGCTATCACAACCCCAAACTTAGAACTTTGCTTGTCCTCAAGCAAACAAAACAACAAACAAAATAAAGCTTGGAGTTCCACTATTTCATCCAATGGTTCAAAATTCCTAATGTACATGACAGGACATACTCAACTGCAGATTTTCAGTGGAATCAAATCAAGGTGCATACATGTTTTCAATTCACTTCAGTTCACAAGTTATTCAACAAATGTTACACAGTATGAATAATCAATCCACTAAGCAAAGATGTAATCATGAAATTTAGCAATTCTTACCAAGCAAGTGTTTCACTTAATCACTCAAGTGTTTAAGGTAGCACTCCAACTCTCTATCATTCACAAGTCACATGAAACAAAATTTCCATTCATCTAAAACAACCAAAATTCTTACATGCAAATGCAATCAAAAGGACTTTTCCAAGGCTTGTAATGAGGTTGGGCTAACATGAAAATTGGTTTTTCTGGAATGCAAAGTCCTTGTGTTAAGAGAGCAATCATATTGTTCAAACTTTATGCACAACTCCCTTTTCTTTTGCATTGAGCTCATCTTCATGCTTTTTCTTCTTTTCTTTTTCTTTTTCTCATGTATTTTTCTTACACAACTTTTGAGCTCAATGTTTTTCAATTGCCATTCAATTTCCCCCATGCAACCCTAAACTTGAACCTTTTCATCACATACAATTAAGCTCATCCCAACTCAAGGTAAAGAATTTCAAAACAAGGGTTCACATCCTGTTTAAGGCTAAGGTTCAACATAGGTATAATATTTTCAAGCACTTTGGGTGAAAATTTGGCTAGAGAAGGGTTTTCAAAAATGGCCTTGATCATATGACATTCACATGCAATTCAATCAATCATCCAGATTAAGGCAATATCATTCATGCTTTCCTGTGAACAATACATACAACAATAAAAACTCTAGAGCTCAATACCTCACACAACATGCTTTATCACACAATATTCATTCATACACCCTGCTTAGCATCATAACCACAATCATAAGTCATCACCCATCTGTTTCACAGAATATCAACATGCAATACAACTCAATTATCATTCACATCAAATCATCATTAAACAGACTCATCATGCAAATTGTTTAGTCAAACATTTTGAGAAAAGTATTCAAGTCAAGCATACACACAGAAAATAAAATTCACCCTATTCTAAGAATTTAAAATGCAAAAGTGAAAGAGAGAACCTAGGTTGCCTCCTAGTAGCGCTTGTTTAACGTCACGAGCTTGACCCAAACCTGTCTAGCACTTGTCAGTAAGTGCATACCTTCCCAACACCCATCAGTAGGTGTACCTTCCTAGTATCCTTCAGTAGATACCTAAATCTTCTAGCATCCCTCAGTAGATGCTACCCAAAAAAAAATGTTCAAAAATACCAAAATTTACAAATCCAACTAAAAGAAAAATAGTATACAACAATCACTGGGTGCCTCCCAATTAGCGCTCTTTTAACGTCATTAGCTTGACCTAGTAGAGTTCAAACACCCATCAGTAGGCGTTGATACTCCTTTTGCTTGCTATTTTCTTCTTTTTCTTCTTCCTGTTGAATCTCTTCAAAAAGTTGATCAAACTAAGCACCGGTTTCCATGTTTCAATCATAAGAATTTTGATCTCCAATTTCTTGAAGATCTCCATACAGTACTTGAACTTCTTTTCCTTCCTATGATTTTTCTTTTTATGAGGAAGGGGCTTTTCATATGATCTTTTCTTCTTTCCTCTCTTCCTCTTTTTCTCAACCTTCTCCTTCTTCCACTTTCTTTTATTTCTTTTTTCTTATTCTCTTATTTTTTTCTTTTTTTCTCAACCACTGCTTTTTCTTTCTCCTCATCTTTCTCTCCCTCACTCAACCTTTCTGCTTCATCTTCCTCTATTTTCTCATCTTCTATCTTTTCCACTTCTCTCTTCGCCTTCTTCTCATCAACAACCTCATCAATTTGTGTCTCCAAATTCCTAAAGGTAACTTCATATCTCTTGGAATAACACCTCTCTAGAAAATTTTCGAACTTTTCATTCAAGCTTTTGACTTGTTCCGTCACATCAGTTGTTTGTTGACAAAGTTGTTGATCATAGTCCTACGTTTCTATTGGTGAAGAGCATTGTTGCTGCCACTGATAATGTTCCCTCTCCTCCATGCTTCTATGAGAAGAAAATCTTGTATACATGTCTTGTGGAAAGAATTCATCATTCTTTATATCCTCCTCTATGCCTTTGACATGGTATGGTTAAAAATTCATAATCCTCTGAAAAAGTCCATCAGATTCTGCACTTCTTTGTATAGGCATGAAATGAGGCTCAATAGCTTGTCCATATCGACTTTGATCCATGTATGAGTGAGGTTCCCACCGGTGATTGAAATTATTTTGGTAGGATTCAGTGCCTATATAATCAAATCCTTGTCCGTACTGCATTCTGCAAACATTAGGCACAAAACCCTAGAGAACATTTATTAGAACAAAAATAAAAACAAACATGAAAAATCAAGTCAAATTCGATCAATTTACACTACTCGAAAAAGTTAAACCTCGAGCCCACGGCAACGGCGCCAAAAACTTGTTGACTCACTAGCANGAAAATAAAATTCACCCTATTCTAAGAATTTAAAATGCAAAAGTGAAAGAGAGAACCTAGGTTGCCTCCTAGTAGCGCTTGTTTAACGTCACGAGCTTGACCCAAACCTGTCTAGCACTTGTCAGTAAGTGCATACCTTCCCAACACCCATCAGTAGGTGTACCTTCCTAGTATCCTTCAGTAGATACCTAAATCTTCTAGCATCCCTCAGTAGATGCTACCCAAAAAAAAATGTTCAAAAATACCAAAATTTACAAATCCAACTAAAAGAAAAATAGTATACAACAATCACTGGGTGCCTCCCAATTAGCGCTCTTTTAACGTCATTAGCTTGACCTAGTAGAGTTCAAACACCCATCAGTAGGCGTTGATACTCCTTTTGCTTGCTATTTTCTTCTTTTTCTTCTTCCTGTTGAATCTCTTCAAAAAGTTGATCAAACTAAGCACCGGTTTCCATGTTTCAATCATAAGAATTTTGATCTCCAATTTCTTGAAGATCTCCATACAGTACTTGAACTTCTTTTCCTTCCTATGATTTTTCTTTTTATGAGGAAGGGGCTTTTCATATGATCTTTTCTTCTTTCCTCTCTTCCTCTTTTTCTCAACCTTCTCCTTCTTCCACTTTCTTTTATTTCTTTTTTCTTATTCTCTTATTTTTTTCTTTTTTTCTCAACCACTGCTTTTTCTTTCTCCTCATCTTTCTCTCCCTCACTCAACCTTTCTGCTTCATCTTCCTCTATTTTCTCATCTTCTATCTTTTCCACTTCTCTCTTCGCCTTCTTCTCATCAACAACCTCATCAATTTGTGTCTCCAAATTCCTAAAGGTAACTTCATATCTCTTGGAATAACACCTCTCTAGAAAATTTTCGAACTTTTCATTCAAGCTTTTGACTTGTTCCGTCACATCAGTTGTTTGTTGACAAAGTTGTTGATCATAGTCCTACGTTTCTATTGGTGAAGAGCATTGTTGCTGCCACTGATAATGTTCCCTCTCCTCCATGCTTCTATGAGAAGAAAATCTTGTATACATGTCTTGTGGAAAGAATTCATCATTCTTTATATCCTCCTCTATGCCTTTGACATGGTATGGTTAAAAATTCATAATCCTCTGAAAAAGTCCATCAGATTCTGCACTTCTTTGTATAGGCATGAAATGAGGCTCAATAGCTTGTCCATATCGACTTTGATCCATGTATGAGTGAGGTTCCCACCGGTGATTGAAATTATTTTGGTAGGATTCAGTGCCTATATAATCAAATCCTTGTCCGTACTGCATTCTGCAAACATTAGGCACAAAACCCTAGAGAACATTTATTAGAACAAAAATAAAAACAAACATGAAAAATCAAGTCAAATTCGATCAATTTACACTACTCGAAAAAGTTAAACCTCGAGCCCACGGCAACGGCGCCAAAAACTTGTTGACTCACTAGCAAGTGTACCAGATCGTTCAAGTAATATAATCGGTAATACCCGATATCGTTCTTCCCAAGACACTCGAAAGGCCTTATCGTTAGTGTGAATTAAAATCGTAAGACTTGTAGAGAAAAATTAATTGTTTGGGATGCAAGGATAGAAAATAAACTTGCAATGTATTTGATTCAATTGACGAAAAAGACTATGGATGAATGAAGTTGTTACGGGTTGACAATTTCATCTTATCCGCTCCCTCTTGTCTACTCCTCTTGTATAATGTGCTTGATTAGCTAATTGTTATGCACACTTTCTTGGCCTACCCTTAACTCGATCCCTCGGCGAAAAGAGCCTATTACTAATTACCGGCTTGCTATCCCTAGCCTCCCCTAGCAATTAGCAATGTATTACCAAACAGAAGCAAAAACAATTGATCGTCCTACCTCCCTATCCCTTGGTGGTATTTCATTAATCAAGGAATTTCTCACCAGTTCATGACAGTACTATACGTTCCCGTATCGATAGAGACAAACAACAATTATCGAATTAGTTAAACGATAAAAGCTTTAAGCGTAGATGACAACCCAAGAATTGATAATCAAAACATATGAAGAATCATATAATTAAACAAGAGTTTCAATAAAAGACAGTTTCAAAAGATTACATTGTTTCCCCCAACAACAAAAGGGTTTANTTCACCATTGTCATGGTGAACCTAGATGAAAATAATGGAAGAATGGAAGAGCAAACCCTAGATAGGATGAAAAGGAACCTAAGCATCCATGAAATCTTCTCCAAGGAGTGAAAATTAGGTCTGGCCGCTATCTTCTGTCAAAAGAATGGGAATACCGAGAAATCTTCCCGGAAGGTCACCCATCCAATAATTACTCTAGGCTAAGCACGCTTAACCATGGAGTTCTTATGAGTTAGGCTACCGAAAAGCAAATGCATTTATTGATATGAGTAGCCAAATCAATTCCTTTAAGCTATCCTTCAACTGTATAGTCCCATACCTATACAGTCTCTAGATCCCTCTCATTCTGGTGTATGTTCGATTCGTCCACGTGCCCCTTCCATTGGAAGCCTGCTAGGAGTCGCTCCTTGTCCATGCCTCTTGCACCGGCGATCACTCCCTGCCCTCGTCAGTGCCCGGGTGTCACATGCCCACCAGCTTCCGCATGGTTCGTCCTCGAACCACACCGTACTGGGAGAGGGTACACTCTGATACCATTTGTAACGTCCCGACAACTTACAGGGAATATTGACTGCCCCCACAAATCAACACGAGGCTTTCCAATGTGCTTTGTACTCACTCGCACATTTTCCGGGAAAACTTCCCAGAAGGTCACCCATCCTATATTACTTCAGGCTAAGCACGCTTAACCATGGAGTTCTTATGGGTTAGGCTACTGAAAAGCAAATGCATTTGTTTTTCGGTAGCCTAACCCATAAGAACTCCATGGTTAAGCGTGCTTAGCCTGGAGAACCGGGATGGGTGACCTTCCGGGAAGTTTTCCCGGAAAGTGTGCGAGTGAGGACAAAGCACACTGGAAAGTCTCGTGGTGATGTGTGGGAGCAGTTAACAGTCCCTGTAAGTTGCCGGGGTATTACAAATGGTATCAAAGCCTAGCCTCTCCCAGTACGGTGTGGTTCGAGGAAGAACCAAACGAAAGCTGGTGGGCATGTGACACCCGGGCACTGACGAGGGCGGGGAGTGATCGTCGGTGCAAGAGGCATGGTGTAGGGGGCACAGACAAGGAGCGGCTCCTGACAGGCTTCTAGTGTAAGGGGCACATGGACGAATCGAACATACACCGGAATGAGAGGGATCTGGAGCCTGTATAGGTATGGGACTATACAGTTGAAAGATAGCTTAAAGGAATTGATTTGGCTACCTATATCACCAAAATGCATTTGCTTTTCGGTAGCCTAACCCACAAGAACTCCATGGTTAAGCACGCTTAGCCTGGAGAAATTTCGGGATGGGTGACTGTTGACAAATTGGCAAGCATACCAAATCGTACAAGTAATGTAAATGGTAAGACCAAGTATTGTTTTCCCAAGAGACTTGAAAGGCTTTCTCGTTCACGTGAATTAAAATAATAAGACTTGAAAATAAAAATTAATAAATTGGATTTGAGA
>NC_028357.1:10084628-10088885 GCF_000741045.1 Vigna radiata var. radiata | reverse complement strand
AATCAACATCTTTACATGCAAATGTCATCAAAAGGACTTTTCCAAGGCTTGTAATGAGGTTGGGCTAACAAGAAAGAATTGGTTTTTTCTGGAATACAAAATCCTTGAGTCAAGAGAGCTATCACAATATTCAACAATTAAGCACAACTCTCTTCCTCACCAATCTCTCTCATTCCCAACTTCTTCCCTTTTCTTTTTCTTTTGCATTGAGCTCTTTCTCATGCTTTTCTTCTTTTCTTTTCTTTTTCTCATGAATTTTTCTTTTCACAACATTTGAGCTCAATGCTTTTCACTTGTTTTTTTCAATTTTCCCCCGTACAACCCCAAACTTGAACCTTTTCATCACATACAGTTAAGCTCATCCCAACTCAAGGTAAATACTTTCAAAGCAAGGGTTCACATACTGTTTAAAGTTAAGGTTCAAAAAGGGTATATTAATTTCAAGCACTTTGGGTGAAAATTTGGCTAGAGAAGGGTTTTCAAAAATGGCCTTGATCATATGACATCCACATGCAATTCAATCAATCATCAAGATTAAGGCAATATCATCCATGTTTTCCTGTGAATAATACATGCAACAATAAAAACTCTGGAGCTCAAAATCTCACACACATGCTTCCCCACACAAAATTCATTCATACACCATGCCTAGCATCATGACCACAATCATAAATTCATGACCCATCTGTTTCTTGGATATCATCATGCATTACAACTCAATTCTCATCCACATCCAATAATCATCAAATGGATTCATCATGCACATAAGTTAGTCCAACATTTTCAGAACAAGTAGTAAAGCCAAGAGTACACACCAAAATTAAAATTCAAACTATTCTAAGAATTTAAAATGCAAAAGTGTAAGAAGAAATCTAGGTTGCCTCCTAGTAGCGCTTGTTTAACGTCACGAGCCTGACCCAAACCTGGTTGGCACTTGTCAGTAAGTGCACTTCCTTCCACCACCCATCAGTAGGTGTACCGTCCAGATATCCTTCAGTGGATACCAAAAAATTAGCATCCCTCAGTAGATGCTACCCAAAAATTGTTCAGAAAATAAAAAAAAATACAAGTTCCAACGAAAATAAAACAAAAGACCGAAAAAGAAAATTGTTCATAAAAATACAAAATTTGATTTCCAACAAGTTCAGCTCTTCTTCTTTATGTTGGAATCTTCATCATCCCACCGGCTTACTTTTCTTCGGTCTACCTTCTTGATCACTTTTGAATATGGTCTTTGAATCTCCACCATTCCTTTTTCCTTCAGCTCCTTCACTATCCATTCTTTTTTCTTAAATCTCACTTTGCTCCCCGGTAAGAGTGGATCTTCTTTTGATTTTGGGTGAATGGTTCTTCTCCCTTTATTCTCAAGCACCTGCAAAACACAACAGTTGTTAAAATAATCATTACTTGTTATGCTCTCTTCTTGTTCTTCATTCACCTCTGGCTTCTCGAATGTTTTTCTTTTTACTGTCTTGATCTCATCCCCTTCACGACCAGTATAGAGAAATAGATAATTCAAATCTCTCATCATTATTCTTCCATCATGAACATCAATAAACATCTTTGATGTTGCCATGAAGGGTCACCCCAAAATCACAGGATGCTCATCCTCTGTTTTAACATCCATAACAATGAAATTTGCTAAAAACTCAAGACAGTCTGCTCGCACAACAACATTTTCCACCATTTCCACTGACACTTTTTTAGAACCATCTTCCATTGTTATACAAGTCCATTGATTTCCTTCAAAAGTTCTGTGGGTATTAAATTGATGCTGGATCCGGAATCTATCATAGCTTCCCCATCCCAATCATTCAGGGAACATAATAGTGTTAAACACCCCGGATCTTTAGCTTTAGGAGGATAATTACTCTTTTGTGGGTGAACAACAAGATCCTCTTCTTCATCAGTAAGCTCAATTTCATCATCCCTGTGAACCTTGATTCTCTCTGAATAGGGAGGCTCTTCTTATTTTCTAAACGTAAGACAGTTACTTCATCAACCTCTTTTTCCTTATAACTCTTCTCTTCTTCATCTTCACTGCTCATGGGTTCAAAGAATTCAACCATTAACATCTCCTCTTCTTCATTGTTCACAACATGGAATGGTTCAATATCTTCCTCCCAACCATCTTGACTGTCTGCGTCCCAACCACTCTGGCTTGTAATAATCTTGCATTCCCTCTTAGGGTTAGCCTCAGTGCTAGCCCTAAACTGGTTTTTCTCAATGATTTCTATCCTTGTTGCCAGCTGCCCAATCTGTGACTCAAGTGACTTAAAGTTGGCCTGATTGTTATTCACCTACTGCTCATATCTTTTGTAGAAGTCATCAAATCGACTACTCAAGGTCCTGACAGACTCAGTCAAATTACTCACTTGTTGCCACAAAGGTAACGGTTGTTGCTACCGGAAGTTTCCTCCTTGTACAGAAGAAGTATTCTGCTTTGCCCAATGCTTGGATGATTTTTCCAACCTTGGTTAGAATTACCTTGGTTGAAATTTCCTTGTTTGTACTGAAATTGGGCCCCCATATAATTCACGTCCTGTTGCATCTCCTCTGTAAAAGCACATTGACCATTAATATGGTCACCCCCGCATAACTTGCAAAGTTGTTGTGGCTGGGAAATATTTCTAAGCCCCCGAGGAAGTTCAGAGACGACCTTTAGCAACTTGTCCAATTTCTGGTTGAGGAGGTGACTTTGTGCTACTGCAGCGTCTTCAGTAGGAAGATGTAAAATTCCTCCTTTTTGTGTGCCCCTCTCACTCTGCGACACTTCATTTAGAGCTATCTCTTCAATCAAGTTGTACGCCTCATCTTCTGTTTTTCTATTAATATTGCCTCTAGCTGAGGCGTCTAACATCATTTTGGTGTGAGCGCGCAAACCTCCAATGAACGCCAGCAAGTATGAAGTTTTATCAAACCCATGAACTAGGGTCGCCCTCAATAATCCTTTGAATCTATCCCATGCTTGCCCAAGCGTTTCACATTAACCAAGGTCAGAGTAGCAACCACAAATACAATCCAGAAATCTCAAAGAAGCAGTGCAATATCGCTAATGACCAACACAGTTAAATTAAGCTAACATGTCAACTAAAGCAACAAGACCAAACATATTAGACAACATAGTGAATAGAGACATTAAACCGGACAATGTAATAAATTAATATTCAAACATAATTAAGACAATTAAAATGTAACACTTGAATTAAAATGTAAAATGCATATTATATTAAAAAAAATAAAGCTGAACGATAAACATCGAAACATGCTAACAGCACTAAAATGAGATGCACCAGATTTTGCATAAATGGACATTGAAATCCATGAGTGATAAATTAGAAAAATAACTTTGGCTATTCAAAATGAGATTGTAAAAAGAAATATTAAACCTCGGATAAGCATTAAGAATAAAATAAAATAAAAAAATTGGAAACTCTCCCATTCACGGACGTAACTTGCATATTATTCCTAATTGAAATATAAGTCACCTTCTTTCTCCATTCCAACAACATGAATACAAAGAAAAGGATTTATACCTCCACATGTACACCGCTTGCACCTCCAAAAGAAAGTCACCATTTTGCATTTTTTTAAAAAGAAACAAATATAAAAAACATCAACGTCTCCAATTTTTGTTAAAAAAAACCGTGACAGATCTTGATTCATTCCAGCACCGTGGCATACCTCTAAAATTGTAGGTGATAAATCAACTCCTAATAAAGTCGGACAAAAGAGCTGCTAAACTAAATCTTTAATAAACAAAAATGCATGAAATAAAAAAGTTAAAAAAAAAAAGGGTCAAGCAATTCAGCAACAGCGTAAGCAATTTTTAAAACATTCATTCCAAACAGTCAAAAATAAGAGAGCCAAAAACAAGTGGTGGCTGGACACCTATCCCATATCTCTGCATTCCATCTCAATATTCAAAGAAAGCTCTCTCTTCTTGGTGCCAAGTTTACGTGCTTCCAAAGAGAAAAATCCAGCCCCCAAGGTGAATTTGCCGAGAGTGAGTCCAGCAAAAGTGACGGTTGGTAGGTTTTCCTAGGATCATGTGTCCTAAAATTGAAGTGGGGTCCACCCTAAATAAAACCCTAGGTAGGACATGTGTCACCAAAATTTGGGCCCCAACATATTTTTAATGGCCCAATGTGCAAAGGTTGTCTAAAAAAACTAGACTTTTAAATTACACATTGATTAATTCCAAACTACTAAATTAAAATATAACTAATTCTAAATTTTCCATGCAGAGAGTATTGA
>NC_028357.1:10066911-10084169 GCF_000741045.1 Vigna radiata var. radiata | reverse complement strand
AGGTGGAACAATGCGCCACAGCAGTAGCAGCAGGCGCCACCTTTCCAGAATGCCGGAGCACCTAACAGATATGTGCCTCCACCTATGCAACAACACCAGAGGCAACAGCAACAACAGCAGCAGCAAGAGGCATCTGCCCAACCAGCTGCTCAACCTTTCACTTCTTCTGAGACTTCACTGGAAGAGTTAGTGAGAAAGATGACGATGCAAAACCTGCAGTTTCAGAAAGATAACATGCAATTTCAGCAGGAGACTAGAGCTTCCATACAGAGTCTCACTAACCAGATGGGTCAGATGGCTACTCAGATGAACCAGGCGCAGTCTCAAAATTCTGATAAGTTACCCTCCCAGACTGTGCAGAATCCTAGGAACGTGAGTGCCATAACCCTCAGATCAGCGAAACAGATTGTTGTGCCTTTAGAGCCCGCTTCTACACCTACACCCGTGCTTGCCACTAGTCCTAGAGAGGACGACCATGACGGTCCACGCAGGGCATTTGAGGTGGGTGGATCTTCTTCTTCAGCCGGTGGTTCTTCTTCAGGTGGACCTTTTCCCTCTTCCACCACCACCGCTGCCACACCTTCTCCTTTGGTTGACCGACCTATCCCTCTTCCATTCCCTTCACAGGCTCTTCCTAGCAAAGAGACTGAAGAGGTGGATAGGGAAATTCTGGAGACCTTCAGGAAAGTAGAGGTGAACATACCTCTACTCGATGCCATGAAACAAATACCCAAGTATGCCAAATTTCTGAAGGAGTTGTGCACACACAAGAGGAAGATGAAGGGAAATGAGAGGATTAGCATGGGAAGGAATGTATCTGCGGTTATTGGTAAGTCGGTCCCGCACATTCCTGAAAAGTGCAAGGACCCAGGTATGTTTTGTATTTCTTGTGTGATTGGGAACAGTAAATTTGAAAATGCTATGCTTGATCTGGGTGCATCTATAAATGTCATGCCTTTGTCTATATACACTCTTGTTTATTTATATGGTTTCCATATGCTTTGATTATTAATTGTTGGGTTCTCATCTGTGCTTAATGCTTTTATCGTTTAACTCATTCGATAATTGTTGTTTGTCTTTATTGATACGGGGACGTACAGTAATGTCATGACCTGGTGAGTAATTTCTTGATTAATCAATACCACCTAGGGATAGGGGTAGGACGATCAATTGTTTTTCACTTCTGCTCTATAATGCTTTATTAATTGCTAGGGGAGGCTAGGGATAGCAAACCAGTAATTAGTAATAGGCTCTTTTCACCGAGGGATCGGGTTAAGGGTAGGCCAAGAAAGTTTGCATAACAATTAGATAATCAAGCACATTAAACAAGAGGAGTAGATAAGAGGGAGCAAATTAGATGAAATTGTCAACCCCCAACAACTCCATTCATCCATCGTTTTCTTCTCGTTAATTGAATCAATCTCTTTTGCATGTTTATATTTTGTTCTCATACCCAATTAATTAATTTTTATTTTCAAGTCTTACGATCTTAATTCACACGAACGATAAGGCCTTTCGAGTCTCTTGGGAAAATGATACTTGGACTTACCATTTATTTATTACTTGATACGATTTGGTACGCTTGCCAATCTGTTAACAAGTTTTTGGCGCCGTTGCCGGGGACTCGAGGTTTACTTTTTCAAGTAGTGTGAATTAATTGAATTTGGCTTGATTTTATGTTTATTTTCATTTTTGTTCTAATAAATGTTTTCTAGGGTTTTGTGCTTAATGTTTACAGCATGTAGTACGGACAAGGATTTGATTATACGGGCACTCAATCCTACCAAAATAATTTAAATCACTGGTGGGAACCTCACTCATACATGGATCAAAGTCGATATGGACAAGCTGTTGAGCCTCATTTCATGCCTATACAAAGAAGTGTAGAATCTGATGAAATTTTTCAGAGAATTATGAATTTAGTAATGTACCATGTCAAAGGCATAGAGGAGACTGTAAAGAATGATGAATTCTTGCCACAAGACATGGATACAAGATTTTCTTCTCACTGAAGCATGGAAGAAAAGCAATAATATCAGTGGCAGCAACAATACTCTTCACCAATAGAAACATGGGAGTATGATCAACAACTTTGCCAACAGGTAGCTGATGTGACGGAACAAGTTAAAAGTTGTAATGAAAGGTTCGACAAATTTCTAGAGAGGTGTACTTCCAAGAGATATGAAGTTACCTTCAGGAATTTGGAGACACAAATTGATGAGGTTGTTGATGAGGAGAAGGTAGAGAGAGAATGGGAAAAGATAGAAGAGGAGAAAATAGAGGAAGATGAAGTAGAAAGGTTGAGTGAGGGAGAGAAAGATGAGAAGAAAGAAAAAGCAGTGGTTGAGAAAAAAGAAAAAAAATAAGAAAATAAGAAAAAAGAAAAAAAGAAAGTGGAAGAAGGAGAAGGTTGAGAAAAAGAGGAAGAGAGGAAAGAAGAAAAGATCACATGAAAAACATCTTCCTCATAAAAAGAAAAATCATAGGAAGGGAAATAAGTTCAAGTTGGCCATCTTCAAGAAATTGGAGACTAAAGTTCCTATGATTGAAACATGAAAACAAGTGCTTGGTGTTCTTAATTTTCTGAAGAAATTCAGTAGAAAGAAGAAAAAGAAAAGAATAACAAGTAAAAGGGAGTATCAACACCTATTGATAGGCATTTGAACTCTACCGGGTCAAGCTAATGACGTTAAAAGAGCACTTGCTGGGAGGCAACCCAGTTTCTGAATTTTTTTTATCTTTTATTTCGTTTTGATTTGATTTTATTTGATTTGATTTTATTTTATTTTATTTTATTTGATTTTATTTTATTTTATTTATTTATTTATATATTATTTTTGGTTATGCGCTGCTTCTGATGGCAGTAATGATTAGCATCTATTGAGGCATGCTAGAAGATTTGTGAATCCACTAAAGGATTCCAGGAAGGCACACCTACTAATGGGTGTTGGAAGGTTTTGCACTTACTGACAAGTGCTAAACAAGTTTGGGTCAGGCTCGTGACATTAAACAAGCGCTACTAGGAGGCAACCTAGTATTCTTTCAGTGTGTGTGCTTGGCCTAAATACTTTTTTGAAGATGTTTGACTGACTAATTTGCATGATGAACTTATTTGATGATAATTTGAGGTGATTAATAATTTAGTAGTGTTGCATGTTGATAGCCAGTGAAACAGATGTGTGATGAATTATGATTGTGGTTATGATGCTAAGCAGGATGTATGAATGAATGTTGTGTGAGAAAGCATGTTGTGTGAGGTTTTGAGCTCCAGAGTTTTTATGATTATATGAATTGTTCACAGGAAAGCATGAATGATATTTCTTTAATCTCGATGATTGATTAAATTGCATGTGAATGCCATATGATCAAGGCCATTTTTCAAAACCCTTCTCTAGCCAAATTTTCACCCAAAGAGCTTGAAAATATTATACCCTTTTTGAACCTTAGACTTAAACAGGATGTGAACCCTTGTCTTGAAATTCTTNACCTTGAGTTGGGATGAGTTTAATTGTATGCGATGAAAAGGTTCAAGTTTGGGGTTGTATGGGGGAAATTGAAAAGTTATTAAGAAGCATTCAGCTTAAATGTTGAGAAAGAAAAATGCATGATAAAAAGAAAGAAAAGAAGAAAAGCATGAAAGTGAGCTCAATGTAAAAGAAAAGGGAAGTTGGGAATAAGTGAGATTGGTGAGAAAGAGAGTTGTGCTTAATTGTTAAATATTATGATAGCTCTCTTAACTCAAGGATTTTGTTTTCCAGAAAAACCAATTTTTCTTGTTAGCTCAACCTCATTACAAGCCTTGGAAAAGTCCTTTTGATGCTAGTTGCATGTAAAGATGTTGATTGTTTGAGATGAATGGCAATTTTATTTCTTGTGACTTGTGAATGATAGAGAGTTGGAGTGTTACCCTAAACACTTGAGTGATTGAGTGAAACACTTGCTTGGTATGGATTGTTAATTTTCATTAGTGCATTTTTGCTTAGTGGATTGGTCATTCATAATGTGTAACATATGTTGTGCAATCTCTGGATTAAAAGCATGCATGCATCTTAGTTTGATTTCACTGAAGATTTAAGATTAAGTACTGTTTGTCATGTACTTTAGGAGTGTTGAATCATTGGATGAAATAGTATAAAGCCAAGCTCTGTTTTGTTTGTTGTTTTGTTTTGTTTGCTTGAGGTGATGAAGGTTGAAAAACAGTTATTTTCATATGTCATTTTAGACCAAACTTTACTACTTAGAATGAGCTTAGAATCAAGCAAAACTCAATAAATGAGTCTGTAGAGAGTCAAAAGCTATTTTTAGCGATATTATGCTTGTTTTGCATTGTTTTGTAGCATTTTTGAGAAAGTGAAGAATGGAGTTAAAGATGAAGGTCGTAGACTCAAGAAAAGGGAAGAAAAATGAAGAAATGAAGAGCCAACATACCGCCCGGCGGCAAATTACACCGCCGGGCGGTCCAGTGTGAGGAGTAGGCACCTAGCGTGGGCGTTGGGCGGATTTGTTATTAGAGGCAAACCGCCGGGCAGTAGCGCGACTTGAGGGAAATCGCCGGGCGGAACAAGTGTGATGTCGGGCGGTTGTCTGTTGGGCTTGGGCCTGTTTTCTGTTGCGCTCCTCACTTATAAATAGCCCTATTGCGAGTTTAGATGTATTCTTTTGACAGAAGGGGGCGACCAGACCTAATTTCACTCTCTGGAGAAGATCTCTTGGATGCTTAGGCTCTATTTATTCTTATCTAGGGTTTGTTTTTTCATTCTTCATCCATTTTTCATCTAGATTCACCATGACAATGGTGAACTAAACCCTATTGTTGTTGGGGGAAACAATGTAACCTTTTCATACTCTCTTTTATTGAAACTTTTGTTTATTTATATGGTTTCCATATGCTTTGATTATTAATTGTTGGGTTTTCATCTGTGCTTAATGCTTTTATCGTTTAACTCATTCGATAATTGTTGTTTGTCTTTATTGATACGGGGACGTACAGTAATGTCATGAACTGGTGAGTAATTCCTTGATTAAGTAATACCACCTAGGGATAGGGGTAGGACGATCAATTGTTTTTCACTTCTCCTTTATAATGCTTTATTAATTGCTAAGGGAGGCTAGGGATAGCAAACCAGTAATTAGTAATAGGCTCTTTTCACCGAGGGGTCGGGTTAAGGGTAGGCCAAGAAAGTTGCATAACAATTAGTTAATCAAGCAAATAAATCAAGAGGAGTAAATAAGACAGAGAGGATAAGATGAAATTGTAAACCCCCAACAACTCCATTCATTCATCGTTTTCTTCTCGTTAATTGAATCAATCTCTTTTGCATGTTTATATTTTGTTCTCATACCCAATTAATTAATTTTTATTTTCAAGTCTTACGATCTTAATTCACACGAACGATAAGACCTTTCGAGTCTCTTGGGAAAACGATAGTTGGACTTACCATTTATTATTACTTGATACGATTTGGTACGCTTGCCAATCCGTTAACATGGACCCCACCCACACATTTTAGACACTTGGCTCTAGGGATTAGAACCTACCAGCCGACACATCCATTCTCTCGGCAGATTCTGCAAAGGCTGGAACGTTAAGGGATAGAATTTTTTCTTGGAAAACAATGGCTTGGTATTTGGATTATGGTTGAATCAAGGAGAGCTCCAATTTATTTTATTATGCTTATTTAGCCACTGCCTTTTTGTTTGGAAAGCAACCTTATTTTTCTCTAGCACTCATCACGCTAATTCAATTAGATGGAGGTGCTCACGGGTCATGGCTGCCACGCTCCGCATTCTTTCAGGAGCTTGATGATTTATTTCTTTTGATGCAGCTCTCACCGTCTTGAGGTGCATCTAGAAGTTGGCAGGTGCTGATTGAATTGGAATTTGCATCGTTGTCACGTCCATGGGGAGATGTGTATTTTCATTTTGAAGAAAAGTTAGATCCAACATGAGGGGATAGCTTCAAAATAGCCTTTTTATATTACATTACTCAATCGTTTCATTTTGGTTTTAAGCATTTTTACATTGAGTTATTTTTTTTATTCTAGAAAAGCGTTACATCCAGAGAATATTTCCTTGATTTCCAATTACAAAAATGGTGCACATTGATTCATGGAATAGGCGGGGCATTTTTCATTTGTTTTTTTTAGAATAGAAATTAACGTTGATTTATGGAAGGAAGGGCACCTGGTCACGGGTCTAGGAGATAAGTGGAAAAAGGGCACTGCACTTATTTTGTTTAGAAGGAGTTGCATGGTGAATGCAGGGACGGTAAATTCAGCTTGTTTCTTTTCTTTGTTCTTTTAAAAAAATAGCAAATGAAGAGCAATTGATTCAATTTGGTTCCAACAATTAAATTAATTTTCCATCAATGTCATTTTGGAGAAAAGAGAGGAACGGTGATGTTGATTGAAGCTGTTGCATATGCTGTTTAGGATTTCCTATCTTTTAAATAAGCCCACTATTTTGTTTTAAGTGAAGAATGATGCACTAGTTTTATTTGAAAAAAATGTGTCACGGCCAAGAGGATGTTTAGGCCATTTGAAAATTCAACACCTTTTGATAGATGCACAAGTGGTCACATGAGGTGTTAGATAAATTTATGTCTTCTTATTTTTCTTTGCTTTAAATTATTTTAAATTGCATTTTGAGTTGTTTTTTGTTTGCTTAATTTACTATTGCATTTTAATAGCTTTAATTATGTTTGGATATTTGTCTATTACAGTGTTAGGTTTAGCATTTTCTTTTACTTTAATGGTTTCTATTTTTAGTTGTGATAATTTAGTAATCATGTTAGCTTTCGTATCCAACTGTTTCAATACTGTTAGTTAGGTTTAATTTGCGTGTTTTAATTTAGTCTAATTGCATTCACAAAACACTTTCAAAACCTCCCATTATGTGTGTTTGACCTAAATTTCTGGACCGCAAAATTGGTCCTTGAGAGACGACCTAGGAGTCACTTCCTAGCTATACTGCAATTCTCATATGCAATCAAATTTGTATGGGCCGTGACACCCATCAGCGTGTTTTTGATGATTTGGATGATATTGATGATGTTGTTGATATACCTGTGATGGATATTGATCTGGATTGTGATGAGATGGGTTTTCTGCCTTTACCTGTTCATTCTTTCGAGTCAGAATGCATTAACCACGTCGCAGGAAGTACACTTGAATCTGACTTGCAGGAACCCACTCTTGAGCTGAAACAGCTCCCAGAAAACCTCAAGTACGTGTACTTGGAGGATGATGAGAGGAAACCGGTGATCATTTCCACCTCCCTTGATTCTATTCAAGAGGAGAGGTTGCTTCATGTGTTGAGGGTGCATAAAAAAGGCCATAGGTTGGAGTTTGGCGTACATCCCTGGTATTAGCCCATCCACATGCATGCATAGAATTTTGTTGGAAGATGGGGCAAAACCAGGGAGACAGCCACAGAGAAGACAAAACCCCGTGATCATGGACGTGATTAAGAAGAAAGTGACGAAGCTTTTGCAAGCTGGGATCATCTACCCTATTTCAGACTGTCAGTGGGTGAGCCCCATTCATGTTGTGCCTAAGAAGACTGGCCTCACTGTTGTGAAGAATGAGAGGGATGAGCTTATCCCCATTAGAGTGCAGAATAGCTAGAGAGTCTGTGATGAGTGGTTATTTCATGAACTATATTTAGTTTATTGCACTTAATTAAACCAGGGAATTGTGTTTAATTGTCTGTTATTTCCTCGTTTTCTGAATTCTTCTTAATTTGGTCAGAAATTCGTAATTGTGCTAATTTGGGTTTTCTGAGCTGATTAAGTGTATTTTGGTTGCAGGGAAATTTTGGGAAACATCATTTGGAGCATTAGGGAAGGTGGCGTGATCATTCAAGACTCAACATTTAGTCATTTCCTATTTAATTAAGTTGTAATTTCGTTTTCTAGAAGCCCTTAATTAGAATTAGGTGTTTTAGACCCCTTTAGGGGCATTTTTGTAAAAATCAATTGTCGGGGCCATGTGGCATCCCTTTAGGGCTGACTTGTAGTGTGTGTACCCCACCAAAACTTAAAACTCTTGCTCCAAATAGAGGAGAAAATCGAGCCACACAACAACACTTCCATCTTTCATATTTTTGGTTTCATTCTCCTAGGGTTTCTCTTGTTTGAACATGCTCTCATGGATGCTTGCTTGGTGCCACGGTTTTGGACCCTTTTCAATGAATGTTATGCAGATTTTCTTCTTCCCTTGACTCACTCTTGGCTGTCTTAACTCATTGGTGGTGATAATCCATCCATTCCTTCTTCCATTTGCTTGTTTTTGATGTTTGAAACTTGAGCTTTTAAGCTTTTCTTTGCATTTCCATGGTGATTGTTGGGTTTGAGTGACTTTAGATTTTCGTTTTTCCTCTCCTTTAATGTTGTTCCTCACGTTTTTCTTTGTGTTTTGGTTGGTTGGTTGATGAAAATGGGGTTCTATGTGAGTTTTGAGTTAAAGAGAGCTTAAGGTGTTGTGTGGGTGTTGTGAGTTTGGCTCTTTTCTTCTATATTTTTGATGTTTGAAAATAATTTAGAACCAGAGTTTGATGTTGTTATTGGGGCTGGACATTGCTTGAGTTGAATGGTATAATGTTATTTTCGTTTTTGCACAAGAGCTTAAAAAAAATGGAAGATTGGGTTGAGTTGAAGTAGTAGTAGTGTGGGTTTATTGTCTTGAATGGAGTTGAACTTTGAAATGGGGTTTCTTGGGTGTGTGTTTTTTGTGTGAGGAAGAAGAAAGAGCTGGAGGAGTGTGTTTGAGAGTGAAATTTCCGTGGGATGTGTTGGAGAGGAGGAGAGATGAGTGCATTTAATTTTTACCAATTTTGGACCAACAAAAAAATATGCTAGTTTTGGATAAAGAAAGGTTTCCTTTTTGGTATTGCCCTTAGAGTGCAATCTGACGAGAATCACTTAGAGAATGGATGTGTTTTGTGGTTTGTTTTCCTAGCTTTGACTTTGCTTACATGGCACATTTGTTAGACCATCCATGTATATTCCATTTGCACATTGGTTTTTGAAGCAACTTTTGTAGAAGTCTCTTGAATTGCTCATGTAGATTGTGTGCTTGGGTGTGTGAATTCATTTCTTTGCTGCATGGAGAAGGCTAAGGTACAGTTTTCAATTGGATGTTTAAGCATATTTGAATTTGTTTTGAGAATTGGTGCACATGGGACAAAAGACAACACATTTGGTGGTTAAGTGAAGATAGAATTTTGAAGTTTGACTTGGTGGAGTGTGGGTCACGGCCATGTGCCTTTTCTTGGCCATTTGGACTTTTAAAATTAATTTTTAATTGTCATTTAGTCAAATTAATTTGCTAGGAATAAATTAGGCTTGTTGGTTTCTTTTGTTTTCAATTAAATTGCTTAGTAGGTTGAGTTGTTTTTATGTGTTTAAGTTAATTTTGCATTTAAGTATTTTTAAGTGTGTTTGCTAATTAATTGGTAGCAGTGTTTGATGTTTAGATGTTGTCTAATTTGTTTAGTCGTTTTAATTTAATTTCCATGGTAGCTTAATTTAATTCAGTCGGTCATTAGCCATATTGCAAAGTTTCCCTGAGGTTTCTAAACTGTGACTATGTAGCAACTCTGATCTGGTTAATATAAATTCTGTGTTTGCACCTGCAATTGGGTATACGCTTAGTTGCCCAGTTGGTGTTACATCTTCGCTTAGTTGATGGAACTTTATGGTGTAAATCAGAGTTGATATTAACACTGCGTTCGCTTAGTCCGCAGTTATGAAGACAAATTTAACCGTCGCTTAGTCAGTTAACTCAATTGGATTACAGGTCTGAGTAGCAACTGTATTTTGATAATCAGTGATGGGAAACATTTTGATTAGGTTAATGACTGATTGTTCTCATTCCGTGTCGATTCCGTATTTTTATAGTACTGCTTGTGTTTCTGTTGTTAAATTTTCGTATTTGCCGTAATTAAATTCTGTTTTCATCTGTGTTTCCACAAAACGATCACAAACCCCCCCCCCTCGTGTTTGACTCAATTCTTGAACCGCAAAATTGGTCTTTGGGAGACGACCTAGGGGTCATTCCCTAGCTATACTGCATTTATTTGCACATCAAATTTGTGTGGGTTGCGACGGCCCATCAGTCTACATTGATTATAGGAGGCTCAATCAAGCAACCAGGAAAGATCACTTCCCCCTGCCATTCATTGATCAGATGCTGGAGCGCCTGGAAGGTAAATCTCATTATTGCTTTCTTGATGGTTTTTTTTGTTATTTCCAAATCAATATTGCTCCTGAGGATCAAGAAAAAACCACATTCACCTACCCGTTTGATTGCCTGAAGGAAGCTTTGACCACCACTCCGATCATTCAGGCACCAGATTGGACAGCCCCATTTGAGCTCATGTGTGACGCATCAAATTATGCCTTGGGAGCTGTCCTGACACAGAAGATTGACAAGCAACCTAGAGTGATCTACTACGCCTCACACACTTTGGATGTTGCTCAAGCAAACTACAATACGACTAAGAAAGAGTTGTTGGCAATTGTTTTTGCCCTCGATAAGTTTAGGTCGTATTTGTTTGGATCTCCTATTATTATGTATACTGACCATGCAGCTCTGAAGTTTCTGTTGAAGAAGGCTGAGTCAAAGCCCAGATTGATCAGGTGGATGCTACTGCTCCAGGAGTTTGACTTGTAGATTAAAGACCGGAGTGGAGCACAAAACTTGGTTGCAGATCACCTCAGCAGGATTGAGAGAGCTGGGGATCGGGTTAAGGGGAGGCTAAGAAAGTCGCATAACAATTAATTAATCAAACTAATATTCAAGAGGAGTAGATAAGAGAGGGCGGATTAGATGAAATTGTAAACCCCCAACAACATCCATTTATCCATTGTTTTTTTTTTGTCAATTGAATCAACTTTATTTTGCATGTTAATATTTTTGTTCTCAAATCCAATTTATTAAATTTTATTTTCAAGTCTTCTTATTTTAATTCACGCAAACGAGAAAACCATTCGAGTCTCTTGGGAAAACGATACTTGGTCTTACCATTTATATTACTTGTACGATTTGCTACACTTGCCTATTTGTCAACAAGTTTTTGGCGTCGTTGTCGGGGACTCGAGGTTTATTTTTCTAGTAGTGTGAATTGATTGAATTTGACTTGGGTGTAATTATTTTTGTTTTATTTTTCTTTTATTGCGTTTTGTTTTTCTGTAAGAGTGCTTTTAGGGTGTGTTTCTTGTGTATGCAGGAAACAATACATACTAAAAGCAGGAGAAACCAACAACCTCTGTTAGAAGGTCTATTATACGAGAGGAGAAAGAGACGTTCCTCACGTGAGAGATCTCTTTCTCCAAAAGCTACTTCGCATTCTTCACTTGAGACTTGAACACCAGAGCTTAAGGAGATGGCCATCCAACCTCCTCCTAGACGCACTTTGGGAGACGCTGCTTATACAGTTGGCCCCCTGAACTTTAACAGCATTGCAGTTCCAGCAAACAATACAACCAGCATGGTGATGAGTCTGGCGCTCATTCAGTTAGTCCAGAACAACCAATTCCATGGGTTGTCAAATGAAAATCCTTACAAGCATTTGACAATCTTTGGTGAAATTTGCAACACCGTAAAGATAATTGGAGTGTCGGACGACAGCGTTAAACTCAGTCTGTTTCCTTTTTCTCTTGGAGGAAACGTAAAGGACTGGTTACATTCGTTCCCTGAAGGAACCTTCAGGACTTGGGAAGCTGTGGCAAATCAATTTATTTCTAAATACTTCCCGCTTGCAAGGATTAGTCAAGGGAGGCTGGAGATTTCTTCATTCAAACAGGGAAGAGAAGAAACTTTTGGAAGGGCATGGAATAGGTTTAAGGACTTGTTAAGAAAGACCCCAGTTCATGGGTTCGATAAGACTTCATATTTGCTTGCCTTTCTGAGAGGTCTGTGCAGTCATTCGAAAATGGTGTTAGATTCCTCAGCAGGAGGAAGTATTAATAGGAAGACTGAAGATGAAGCCTATAATTTGATAGAACTTATGGCTGACAATGAAGAAGCACATGACACGCATGGTGATGCTATTCAGGAGCTTTCAATGATTCAAAACAACGTGATTACACAGCAGTTGGAGGAAGTGACAAAAAGACTTGCTGAGTTATCACGGACATGTATAGGAACTTCACAGGCCCCACAAATGCTCCATTTCAACCCTATTCAGAGAAGTGCAGAATCTGAAGAAACCTTCCAGAGAATTATGAAGAAAAGTGCTTGTATCAATGATTGTGTGATGAAGGGTAGGGGGGAAGAAGCTTGCGAAATTGTTACTATAAGCGGAAGAATTGTAAAAGAAAGAGAGATTGAGGATAAAGGAAGTATAGAAGAGGAAAAGAATCAAAAGGAAGAAGAGGAAGAAAAAAATCTGTGGAGCGAGAAGAAGAAAGAAGAAGCTGAGAAGTTCAAAGAGAAGGAGTATGAAAAACCTCTACCTTACCCAAAAATATATTCCAGAAAAGACAAGCAAAGACAATTTGATCGTTTCATGGAAATTTTCAAGAAATTATAAATAACCATTCCTTTTTCCGAAGCCATATAGCAAATACCATCTTATTCAAGGTTTTTGAAAGAAATTATCACGAAAAAGAGAAAATATGTTGAGAAAGAAACAATTGAGGTCGAAGGGAATTGTAGTGCTATCATTCAACGGTCATTACCTCCTAAATCACCCGATCCAGGAAGCTTCACTATTCCTTGTGCTATCGGAGAGCTAGCGATTGGAAAAGCTTTGATTGATCTTGGAGCCAGTATAAATTTGATGCCTCTAACTATGTTCAAAAAGTTAAAAGGGGTAGAGCTCAAACAAACAAGAATGGTTCTCCAATTAGGTGACAGATCCCTCAAATACCCTTTTGGATTTGCTGAAGATGTGATTGTCAAGGTTGATAAATTCCTGTTTCCAGTGGATTTTGTTGTTATGGAAATGGAGGAAAATGGGGATGCACCTCTTAGTCTGGGGCGACCCTTCATGAAAACTGCCAGAATTGTCATTGATGTGGAAAAAGAGAAGCTTAAGGTCCAGGTGCAAGATGAAGAAGTGAACTTTGATGTATTCCAAGCTATGTCACATCCCAAAGACGACAACTCATGTTTTCAGATGGACCTGGTGGAGGAAATCTATATGAGACAAGAGAATAGAATTCGTAACGTCTCCATACTAGAAAGAGCTTTGACGAATGAATGTGAGGATCTGAATGAGGAAGAGGATTTATCCCATCAAAAGTGTACACAGGAACTAGAAGTAGCAAAAGAAGTCTCACCAGAAAAAGCACTCTTCGAACAGTTGGATTGTACAGAAAAAGTTTCAGAGAGTAAGATTGAACTGAAGGAATTGCCATCACACTTGAAGTATGTGTTCTTGGAAGATCACGGGAAAAACCCTGTCATTATTAGTGCCTCATTATCTCAAGAGGAAGAAAGAAAATTAGTTGGAATTCTTAAAGAGAACAAAGGAGCCATCGGTTGGTCAATTAATGATCTTAAGGGTATAAGTCCAACTTATTGTCATTCACAATGAAAAAAAATGAGCTTATTCCAACAAGGACAGTCACGGGGTGGCATATGTGCATTGACTATAGGAGATTAAATACAGTTACCCGAAAGGATCATTTTCCTTTACCTTTCATGGATCAGATGTTGGAAAGATGAGCAGGGCAAGCATATTATTATTTCCTTGATGGATATTCGGGATATAACCAAATAGTGGTAGACCCTGAAGATCAAGAGAAAACAGCATTTACCCGTCCCTTTAGTTTTTTTGCCTACCGAAAAATGCCATTTGGATTATGTAATGCCCCTGCGACTTTTTAAAGATGTATGCAAGCAATCTTTGCTGATTTTATGGAAAAAAGCATTGAAGTCTTTATGGATGATTTTTCAGTTTTTGGAGATACTTTTCAAAGATGCTTGTCTAATTTGGATGCAATTCTCAACCAATGTGTGCAAACAAATCTTGTCTTGAATTGGGAAAAATTTCATTTCATGGTGATAGAAGGTATCGTGTTGGGCCACAAAATTTCATCCAAGGGGATTGAAGTTGATAAAGCAAAGGTTGAGGTAATTGAAAAACTCCCACCATTGACAAATGTTAAGGGAGTCCGAAGTTTTCTTGGTCATGCAGGATTTTATCGACGGTTTATCAAGGATTTCTCGAAGATTGCAAAGCCCTTGAGCAATTTGCTTGCTAAAGAGACACCATTTGTGATGAGTTCAGAATGTTTGCAAGCTTTTGACAGTCTGAAGAAGAGACTAATTTCTTCTCCCGTGATTGTGGCGCCTGATTGGAACAAGGAGTTTGAACTTATGTGTGATGCTAGTGACTATGCTTTAGGGGTTGTGCTGGGACAGAGAAGAGGAAAGGTGTTTCATGCTATTTATTATGCTAGCAAAGTACTAAATGAGACTCAATTGAATTATGCCACCACAGAAAAGGAATTCTTGGCCATAGTGTACTCATTGGAGAAATCCAGGTCATATCTTGTTGGATCCAAGGTGATCATTTATACAGATCACGCAGCTATAAAGTATTTATTGAAGAAACCCGATTCAAAGCCAAGATTGATTAGATGAGTACTCTTGTTACAAGAATTTGATGTTGAAATTCGTGACAAAAAGGGGAGTGAAAATGTAATTGTTGATCATTTGTCCTGATTAGTCAATGAGGAAGTGACAAGTAAGGAGAAAGAAATCTGGGAATCATTCTCAGATGAAACTATTTTCTATATTCAGCAAAGACCATGGTTTGTTGACTTAGCCAATTTCAAAGTCGCCGGTGTTATTCCAGAAGGGTTTAATTGGCAACAGAAAAGGAAATTTTTACATGATGCCAAGCAATTCATTTGGGATGATCCGTATTTGTTGAAAATAGGAGCAGATAATCTGTTGAGAAGATGTGTTACTGAAGCAGAAGCAGAAGATATTTTGTGGCACTGTCATAATTCTCCTTATGGGGGTCATTATAATGGAGAACGCACTGTTGCAAAAATTTTACAAGCAGGATTTTATTGGCCGACTTTGTTTAAATATGCTTATAATCATGCTCGAAGCTACGACAAATGCCAGAGGACAGGGACCATTTCAAGGAGACATGAGATTCCACTACAGGGAATTCTGGAAGTTGAAGTCTTTGATTGCTGGGGTATTGATTTTATGGGACCATTTCCTCCGTCATTCAATAATGAATATATTTTGGTAGTTGTTGATTATGTGAGTAAGTGGGTTGAAGCTGTAGCATGTCCTAGGAATGATGCTAACACCGTGATCAGATTTTTAAAAAGACAAATCTTTTCGCATTTTGGAACTCCCTAGATCCTCATTAGTGACGGGGGATCTCACTTTTGCAATGCTCAGCTAGCTAAGGTACTTAAGCATTATGGGGTGAAACATAAGGTAGCTGCACCTTATCATCCGCAGACAAATGGCCAAGCTGAAGTTTCTAACAGGGAAATCAAAAGAATTTTAGAAAAGACTGTCACCTTCTCAAGAAAAGATTGGTCGCAGAAGTTAGACGATGCTCTCTGGGCATATAGAACGGCCATGAAAACTTCTATGGGGTTATCTCCTTTTCAGTTAGTCTATGGAAAAGCGTGTCATTTGCCAGTTGAAATGGAACACAAAGCTTGGTGGGCTTTAAAATTTTTGAATTTTGACCCTGCTAAGGCTCAAGGGAAACGAGGCAACCAGCTGCTAGAACTCGAAGAAATGTGGTTGCACGCATACAAGTCATCCAGAACTTACAAAGATAAGGTGAAGTTTTATCATGATAAGAGGTTGATGAACAAAAATTTCCATCCTGGAGATTTGGTTCTCTTATTCAACTCACGGCTAAAGTTATTCCCCGGGAAGTTGAAGTCAAAATGGTTGGGACCTTTTGTGGTGAAACGCATATTCCAGAGTGGAGCAGTGGAATTAGAACCTTCGATTGAGGATGATCAACAACGGAGCTGGATCGTGAATGGCCAAAGACTCAAACACTATGTAGGAGGAGACGTGGAGCAATTTGCCTCAGTCATGATGTTGGTAGATCCATGAGGTTTGGGTCAGGCTCGTGACGTTAAACAAGTGCTACAAGGAGGCAACCTAGATTTCTTCTTACACTTTTGCATTTTAAATTCTTAGAATAGGTTGAATTTTAATCTTGGTGTGTACTCTTGGCACTTTAACACTTATTCTGAAAATGTTTGACTACTTGGTTTGCATGATGGATCTATTTGATGATTATTTGATGCGGATGAGAATTGAGTTGCAATGCATGTTGATATCCAGGAAATAGATGTGTGATGAAATTATGATTGTGGTCATGATGGTAGGCAGGGTGTATGAATGAATTTTGTGTGAGAAAGCATGTGTGTGAGATTTTGNGCTCCAGAGTTTTTATTGTTGTATGCATTGTTCACAAGAAAACATGGATGATATTGACTTAATCTTGATGATCGATTGAATTGCATGTGAATGTCATATGATCAAGGCCATTTTTGAAAACCCTTCTCTAACCAAATTTTCACCCAAAGTTCTTGAAAATATTTTACCATTTTTGAACCTTAGCCTTAAACAGTATGTGAACCCTTGTCTTGTAAATCTTTACCTTGAGTTGGGATGAACTTAATTGTATGTTTTGAAAAGGTTCAAGTTTGGGGTTGTACGGGGGAAAATTGAAAATGCAAGTAAAAGGCATTGAGCTCGATTGTTGTGAAAAGAGAAAAATTCATGAGAAAAAGAAAAGAAAAGAAGAAAAGCATGAAGATGAGCTCAATGAAAAAGAAAAGAAAAGGGAAGAAGTTGGGAATGAGAAATTTTGGTGAGAGAGTTGTGTTTAAATGTTGAATATTTTGTTAAGCTCTCTTGACTCAAGGATTTTGCATTCTAGAAAAACCAAGTTTCCTTGTTAGCCCAACCTCATTACAAGCCTTGAAAAAGTCCTTTTGATGGCATTTTCATGTAAATATGTTGATTGTTTGAGATGAATGACAATTTTGTTTCACGTAACTTGTGAACAACAGAGAGTAGAGCGTCACCTTAAACACTTGAGTGATTGAGTGAAACACTTGCTTGGTATGAACTTTTGGTTTTCATGAGTACATTTTTGCTTAGTGGATTGGTCATTCATAATGAATAACATCTGTTATGCAATCTCTAGATTGAAAGCATGCATGCATCTTATTTTGGATTTCACTGAGGATATTGAATTGAGTAGTTTTGTCATGTACCTTGGGATTGTTGAGGCATTGGATGAAA
>NC_028357.1:10066142-10066836 GCF_000741045.1 Vigna radiata var. radiata | reverse complement strand
TTTTGTTTTGTTTTGCTTGAGGACAAGCAAAGTTCTAAGTTTGGGGTTGTTGATGAAGGTTGAAAAACAGTTATTTTCATATGAATTTGGACCGAATTATGCCCTTTACTACTTGGAATGGGCCTAGAATCAAGCAAAACTCAATAAATGAGTCTGTAGAGAGACAAAAGTTGTTTTTAGCGATTTTATGCTTGTTTTGCATTGTTTTGTAGCTAATTTTGAGAAAGTGAAAAATGGAGTTAAAGATACAGGTCATTGACTCAAGTAAAAAGCAGAAAAATGAAGATTTGAAGAGTCGACGCACCGCCCGGCGGCACACTTAAACCGTCGGGCGGTCCAGGACGAGGAGTAAGCATGGCGATTGACGCTGGCCAGTTCTGAGGGAAACCGTCGGGCGTCGCCGGGCAGTTTGGAGGATTATGGCAAACCGCCGGGCGGCACACTTAAACCGTCGGGCGGTGGCTTGCTGGGCTTGGGCCTGTTATCTGACGCGCTCCTCACCTATAAATACCCCTACTGCGAGTTCAGAGTCATTCTTTTGACATGGGAGAACGGCCAGACCTAATTTTGCTCTCTAGAGAGGATCTCTTGGATGCTTAGGCTCTTTTTCATCTTTTCTAAGGTTTGTTTTTCCATTCTTCTTCCATTTTTCATCTAGTTTCACCATGTCTATGGTGAACTAAACCCTATTGTT
>NC_028357.1:10061102-10064967 GCF_000741045.1 Vigna radiata var. radiata | reverse complement strand
AGTTGCAAAGCAATACAAGATCAACAAAGCCAAGTTCTACTACTACAAACCAACCCAACAGTCACTTTTCTTCAAACTTTTGCTAAAAACAAAATGGAATTCCTAATCCCTTTTTCATTACTGTCCAGCCCTCCAAACAAAATGCAATATTCCATTTCATAAATTGCTTCCATCCACCAAATCAAAAGCATAACAAGAAAATAGCTCAAACCTCAAACACCTATGCACCAACTCAAGCTTTCTTCACTACAAAACTCAACAAGAACTTCATTTTCATCATCCAACCATGAAAACCAAATGGAAAACGAAAATACTGCAGCAAATGGGGAAGAAAAACGAAAATGTGAGTCTTCATTCAAACCAAGTAACCACCATGAAAATGCAAGAATAACCCTTCAAGCTCATGCCTTCAACATGCAAATGGAAAATGCAAGAAGAGAAGTGATAGATCTCCCTTCCATTAAGCAAGAATAAGTAAAGTTGCAAGCAAGAGAGGAAGAAAAATGTGATCTTGTTGATTCATAGCTAAAAAAACCCTAGCACCCATCATGGTCTCCAAGAGAGAGTTCATACATGCAAAGTGAAAATGAAAAGTGGAGACCAAGAGTGTGTCTCAGCATTTGCTCTCTAAAATCGTCCAACACCCTAAAATGGTGGGGTCCACCTCTAAAAGAAACCCTAAAGTCTTTGCCAAGTGTCCCTCAAAGTTTGGGCCCATCATAAAATTTGCCAACATTGGCCCAAGTGCACAAAAGCTTAATTAAAGTTTCTAATAAACTAAATTACAATTTAATTAAAATTGAAATGACTAAAAGTAAATTCTTTGATGACCACACCACCTCCTAATGCTCCAAAATATGTCTCCAATATTTTCCTGCAATTAAAAATGCAATTAATCAGCTCAGAAAATTCAAATTAGTGAAAATACGAATTTTCAACCAAATTAAGCAGAATTCGGAAAACGGGGAAATAAAAGACAATTAAACACAATTCCCTGGTTTATTTAAGTGCAATAAACTAAATATAGTTGAGTGTCGGGTTTCGCAGGTCAGACCCAATTTTTGCTCTGTTTCGACTCTATTGGACCGTGCCCTGTTTCTACTCTTTTCCAACTCTATTTAAAGGATCCTGGGGCTCTAGATTTTGTATCTCTGGCAGAGAAGAGCAAAGTAATACGCTTTTTTCCCAATTCTTAGGATTTCTCTTCTCATTCTCTTGCATTGTTCATATAGTTTGTTCATGTCTATGAGGAAACTAAACTCTATTTGTTGTTGGGGGATGATGTAACCTTGTGAACTCTCATGTATTTGAATTTATTCTCAATAATATATGCTTTTTCATTAATTGTTAGAGTAATTCATCTGTTTCAATTCTTGTTGTGTTTAACTCATTCATTAGCATGATTTATGAATTGCATGAGTGTTGGGAGGTTCCTTACAATTCAGGTTCTTGTTGAATTACTCCCAAGAGTAATATTGCTCAGAGATGAGGGTATGAGTCTTGGTCGTCTTAAGCTCTTGATCTTCACATCTTATTACTAGGAATGCTAGGAATTGCATGAACTCGTAATTTGGGACAGACTTATTCGTCGAGGTTCGGGTTTAGGTAATTTAGTGAGTGACGTTAACATTAATGCATAAAGAAGAATTCTTACATATGTGACACTCGGGCACTGACGAGGGTGGGGAGTGATTGCCGGTGCAAGAGACACGGACAAGGAACGGCTCCTGGCCGGCTTCCAGTGGAAGGGGCACATGGAAGAATCGAACATACACCGGAATGAGAGGGATCTAGAGACTGTATAGGTATGGGACTATACGGTTGAAGGATAGCTTAAAAAGGAATTAATTTCGCTACTCATATCAACAAATGCATTTGCTTTTCGGTAGCCTAACCTGATGAGTCGATATTTTATTGATTTCACTTAGTTTATTGTGCTAGAATTAATCAGGGAATTGTGCTTAATTGTCCCGTATTTTCCTGTTTTTCCTAATTATGCTTAATTTGACCGGAAATTCTAATTTTAATTAATTTGAATTTTTTGAGCTAATTATTTGCATTATTATTTTCAGGGAAAATTTTGGAAACACAATTTGGGACATTTGGAGGACACCGAATAAATTCAAGACTCTCAAATTTAGACATTTTAAATTTTAGTTGTATTGTAATTTAATTGTTAAAACTTTTTAGACAAACTCTTTGTATCTTGGGTCAATTTTGGAAAAATGTTGTTGGGCCCAATTTTAGTAGGCACTTGACACATGCCACCTAGGGTTGGGTGGATCCCACCCTAAATTTTTGAGGCACACCTCACGGCATTTGGTAGAGGCAGCCATCATACACACCTGCAGAGTGGTTTTTGGAAACAGCGTTTATTTTGGAGAGGAGATAGCACGCAACCCTATGAGGGAGACGTTGCATGAAAGAAGGTAGCAGGAGCGCGCATTTAATTTAGCTGGAAGAAAAAGCTTGTGGCATTTAAAAATTGGATAGCACTTTTGCATTGAAGTTTCCTTTTCTCTTTTATTCCTGCGACAATCCAGTAAGGTGTTGACTATTTTTTTTTCTTTCTCTTTTCATTTGCTTTGGAATATTGCATTTACTTTTTGTTATTAAAGAGAGCACGGTGAATTTCAATTTGATGAGATATGCGTGATTGATTTTGGAAGGTGTAACCGTAGCTTACATTGAATGTTTTTTTTTTTCTTTTAAAAAGCAAACACAGATTTAGATTGGAATGTGCACACGTTAAATTGTTTTTCTTCGCTTTGATTAATTCATGGTGCCCTTACATTTTAGTTTCTTTAGTAGAAGTAGTTCTACGGTTATTTCTTTACTTTTAGAAGATAGTTTTTTTTTTATATATATATTTTGGAAAAGGTTATTTTAGAAGTAGATGTATATTTACTTTAGGTGCAGACAACATTTAATTTTCTTTTTCTTTAGCTAGAATGAGAGAAACATTTATTCAATTTTCATTTAAAAGCTTTGCTTTAAGAAAAAAAAAAGGAAGATGCATTTTATTTTTTTTAGCAATGTCATTGCCGTAGCCTTTGCAATTTTTTTTTATTTTGCTTTAGCTCTAAAAAAAAGTCTTTTTATATTTCTTTATATTATGTTGATGCTTGAATCAGTGGTGACTTTGTTTTACAAGTTCCAAGCTTTATATATGTATTTGATTTTGTTAGTTCAACATTTCAATTTAAGAGTTTTGTCATTTATTTCTTGCATGTTAATTAGTACACATCTTGTTTTAGGATTGTTTAATTTATTGTTTTTGTTCACTTTAATGCTTTCAGTTCTGTTATGTTTAATTTTCATGCATTTAATTTAGCTCAATTCTCGTCTCAAAACCTTTCACAAACCCCCCCTACTTCGTGTCTGACCTGATTCCTGAACCACAGTTTGTTCCTTGAGAGACGACCTAGGAGTCATTTCCTAGTATATACTGCATTCCTAATATGCAATCAAATTTGTATGGGCCGCGACACCCATCAAATTTTGGCGTCATTGTCGGGGACCAACGGTTCGGTTTTAGGTCTTTAGTTGTGTTAGTGCATGTTGTATTTTGTCTTGTGTTGTGAGTGTGATGTTCTGTTTTGTGTGTGTGTTATTGTGTGTGCGTGTCGCATGTTTATTTGTGTTGTGTTGAGTTTTAGGGTGTTTAGTTAGTCTTTTGTAGGTTTATTTCTTTTAGCATTTTTTTTGTGTGTTTAGGTTTTTATCATTTTGTTATTTTGTGCATTTAGTTGTTGTTTCTGGAAATTTAAAGTCTGCAAATAGTGGTTTACCTCCATATTATGCTTTTGTATGTTTGGTATAATCCTTGCTTGAAGTGGAAGTCCAGGTCTGAGACAGGTTTTGC
>NC_028357.1:10002746-10055040 GCF_000741045.1 Vigna radiata var. radiata | reverse complement strand
TTTTAAATATTCTCCTATTACAAACAAAAATTACAATTTGCAGCATCATCAAAACTTGTCTTCAGGTTTTACCAATACCCCTTTATTGGTAACAGTTCAAAGTCCATAGAATAATGACTTTTCCTAGAACATTTGACATTCGACCTAAGGGGGCCCGACATCTATAATAACGTTTTGTTTACAAAACTGTCACCGGTCATTTTTTACGTTGGTTTGGCATTAAACGCATAACGCTAAACGCTATTTTTTAACGTTGGTTTGACATTAAACGCGTGACGTAAACGCTATTTTTGCACTAGTGTATTGCTAATATGATTTGTGTTTATGTCCTAACTTGAAAAGCATCAACTCTCTAATATGGCTTCTTATTAACATAATTATAAAATTTTTTGTCAATTCTCATTGGCCCATCAACTTTTGTATCCATTTCTTCTTTCAAATTTGACTAATAAATTGTACTGCAATTTTTCTTTTCTCGAGAATTTTATTATTATTGTTAAGTAACCCTCCAGCACTTCCTGAGATATATAAACATATGATTTATAAACTACGATACACTTTTCTATGGATATGATTTAGAATGTTCATTTCTCAAAATTTCTCAAAACAGTATCATCACATAGGCCTCATGCAACTCAACCTATCAAAATGTCATTCCTCAACAATCTTTCTTCTTTACCAACTAGATCATTTTTTTCTCAATTTGTCAAACCTAACATTAATTGCTCCTTCCATTAAATCTCCATTGTTTTTTAATTTCATACTTCTTAGTTAAAACTACTCCATATGTGTCACTTATTCTAATCTTCTTCCAAACATCAAATAAAAAAAAACTGTATTTCTATCTTTGGTTGTTATAACTCTCTATTTATTCCTACTTTTATAGACTAAATACAACTTGAGTATTGATTTTCTTCTTAATCTTTGAATAAGAAAAGTATAAGAAATAAAAATGTACAATATTTTTGTATAACCTACATGGAAATCTAAGAAGTAACTTATATGATTTATTAAAAATTGAAAATATGTTTTCTTTGTTAAATGGTAAGTATGATAATAGGTTGTTATAAAGAACACAGTGCAACATATATGCTGACCGGGGAGGCAAAGGATTGGTGGAGGTGTTACCGAAACAAAGTTTTCCACATAAAGGAGGAATAATAGCATGAATAGATTGTACAACAAGTTTGGAGATAATTGCAAGTTATGGTTTTAGTCACAAATAGAGGTTGATTGTGAAAGGTAGATAAATGGTATGTTAATAAGTATAAATTTACAAATGGGTTTTTAGAGAAAGAGTCAGGTTACATCCTTATAATACAATTCCCGCAAACTTGCTCAAATAAAAAACTAAGTTTCCCTATAATGTAGTTTAGAGGTCAACATAGGCCACTCCAAGAAACGATGTTATGTGGGTTCATTGATTTTATTTATTTGTCACTTTTAAGGTTGGGGGATTGGGATCGCTAAAACTAAATTGAAAATGGAAAACATAAAATTGAAAGCATTAAAATACAAATTAAACAACGAGAATTAAAATGCACTTGAAGGAACCTTAATTGCCTATGAACTTTAATTGAACTCTGAAAAATAAAGCAAATGCTAGAATAAAATTGTAAAAATAAATCATTAAAATGATATGCATTGCAAAACTGAAATTGCATTGAATTAAAATATTGCTGGAGTATAAACTGCAATGAAGTGGAAGTTACTAGAAATGAGAATAAAAATGTAGAAGAAATAAAAAAAAAAAAAAAGACAAGAGGATGAGTCTAATAGCATGGAAAGAACACATAAAACAAAACTAGTAAAATGCATCCAACAAAATGTTCTTGTCTCTTTTCACTGATCGAAATCATATGACGACAATAATGTAAAGAAACTTTTCTCTTTCAAAGATGAAGTCTAGACAACATAAGCTTAAGAGACTCTTGACAACATAACAACAATAATAAATCTTTATTCTTGTTCTTTTCTTCATGTAATCCTCTTTATATAAACTTCTTCGAAAAATATTTGTTACTCAAAGCATTGATTTTTGTGTAGGGATGTATCCTTTAAGTATGAGGTCATATATTATGTTGCATCTTGCAAAAACAACTATGCTGCTTGTACAGAAGAGACCAACAGAAGGCATAAAGAAAACATTCCCAGAATGTCTCCCTATCTCTTAATGTTCTTTTGATCTGGTGTAGAGATTTTGAATAAAGCTTTGTACTTATCTGATTTGCATTGAAAAAGAGAGCACAACACAATAGATAAGGAAATATTATTTCATTCATGCATTAAAAGTGTTAGACGTTTCTTAAGCATTTAGGCATTGTACGTGTAGAAGCGTGTAGGCATAGTACACGTATAAGCATTTAGGCATAGTTTGTTTGAGTAATTCTCAACATTTAGGATATTGTTTATGCATTCATCGTTTAGCGAACTTATTCTAGATTATTTATTTGATTAAATGTTATTTCATTAAACGTTTTTATTAAACTTCAAAACAAGGTTTGCTTAGACAATATTGTCTTAACACATATAATTATCATTTGAGTGATATCTCTAAATTGTAACTCTTAAAGTAATTGCTTAAGCCAAATAATTTAACAAATGGCTATGGCCATATCTCTATATTATACTTCTGCACTAAATATTGTCACAACACTATGTTTCTTTCTTTTCCAAGAAATCAAGTAACCACCAATGAAGACATAATATCCAAAAGTAGATCTTCTATCTGAAGGACAACCTACTCAGTTAACATCTGAATAACGAACAACTCTTGTATGGTTATAGGAATCATATAACAATCATTTTCCAAGAGATCCTTTAATGTACTTTAATATATGAATGACTGCATTCCAATTATCTTCACATGGGAGTTAAGAAATTGACTTACCACACTAGTTACAAAGGAAATGATAGGATGAAGTATTATGAGATAATTCAATTTTCCAACCAATCTTCTATACTATTAAGGATCTGACATAGGCTTATCTTGATTTAGTAAGATTTTGGTATTAAGATCCATGGGTGTGTGAACAAATTCTGAATTCATCAACCCAATTTCCTCCAAAATGTCCAATGCACACTTCATTTGAGATATAACATACCATCGTTGGATTTTCCACCTTAATACCCAAGAAATATTTGAGTTAGGCAAGATCTTTGGTATGAAAATTGTGACAAAGATGTTGTTTCATCTGAGAGATGTCATAGTTGTCACTGCCCTATAAGAACGATGTCATCAATATATATTATCAAGTAGACACATTTAACACTCGAGTGATGATAAAAGACCGAATGATCTATCTCACACGGTAAGATAATTCAAATTCCCAACCAATCTTCTATGTTGTTAAGGATCTGACATAGGCTTATTTTGATTTAGTAGGAGTTTGGTATTAAGATCCATGGGTGTGTGAACAAATTTTGAATTCATCAACCCAATTTCCTCCAAAATATCCAATGCAAACTTCATTTGAGATATATAACAATACCATTATTGGATTTTACACCTTAATACCCAAGAAATATTTGAGTTAACCAAGATCTTTGGTATGAAAATTGTGACAAAGATGTTTCATCTAAGAGATGTCATAGTTGTCACTGCCCTGTAAGAACGATGCCATCAATATATACTGTCAAGTAGAAACATTTAACACTCGAGTGATGATAAAAGACCGAATGATCTATCTCACACTACGTCATACCAAATTATTGAGCAACATTGCTAAATTTTCCAAACCAGGTCCTAGGATACTGTTTTAGGCCATATAAAGATTTGTGAAGACGACATGTCAATCCAGAAGACTCTCTATGTGCAACAAATCTTATAGGTTGCTCCATATAAATATCTTCCTACAAATCTCCATCAAGAAACACATTTTTGACATCCAGTTGATAAAGAGGTCATTGTTGAATAGTAGTCATGGCTATAAAAAATGAACAGAAGCCATATTTGCCACTAGAGAAAAAGTATCACCATAATCTAACCCAAAAATTTGTGTTTAACCTTTAGCCACAAGACAAGCTTTGAGGTGATCAATAATAGCATCAAGACCAACTTTGATAGCAAAAATCCACCTGCAACCAACAACAGGTTTCCCAGACAGTAATGGGACGATCTCCCAAGTTTCACTATTTTATATAACACTTAATTCATGTAGCATGGCTTAACGCAACTTAGGATAACCTAAGGCATTATTAAAATTTTTTGTAATGGTAAAAGAGATAGATGAAAGGCAGGTACAAAAAGGTGAAAATAATCTATGATAACTTAAAGAAATATAATGTGGAGAGGGATTACGGGTACAACGTATGCCTTTACATAAGGCAATTGGGAGGTTAGACTCAATTGTCGAAGCTAGAGGGGACACAATAGTTAGTACTTGAATTGATTCACATGGTGATTGTTGAAGATAATGTATGTGACAATAAACCTGAAATGATGATGGAGAAGGATCTGACAGTGGATTAGGCACAACTTGAGGAGTACAAATAACAAAAATATGAATTGTATTATAAATATTGATTGTCTTAAAAATAAACATATTAGAAGAAGAAGAATGATGTTTAAATTAAAAATAAGTCTCATTGAAGGTGACATCTATAGAAACAAAATAATGGTTAAGAGAATGAGAAAAACACTCTTATCCATTTTGTGATCTAATATCCTAAAAAAACACTTTTGTGTGATAGTTGAGATAACTTGTCAGGACTAAGGGTAAAATTATAAACAAAACATGTAGACCTAAAAACTTTTAGGGGTAAGGGATGAAGAAGTTCACGACGAAATAAAATTGAATGAGGTATTTTATTATCTAAAACCGAAAAGCGAAAGTGATTAATGAGATAATATGCAATAAGAATAGAATCACCCAAAATATATTGAGGAACCTCACCATGAATTAAAAGAGTGTGAGTTGTTTCAATAAGATGTTTATTTTTACACTTAATCACCCCATTTTGTCAAGGTGTATAAACACATAAAGTTTGATAGAGAATGCCATGAAAAGATATAAATTGTTTAAAAGAATGAGAAATATATTCACTACCATTATCACTTTGCAATGTTCGAATATAAACACCAAACTAAGTTTTAATTTCATTAAAAAAATATTGAAATATTTAAAATAGTTCATAACGATTTTTCATTAAAAACAACAAAGTACACCTGGAATAATCATCCACAAAAGTAACAAAGTGTTGAAAATCTAAATTAGAGTTAACATAACTAGGTCCCCAAATTTCAGAGTGAACTAAGGTAAAAAGGGACGAAGCACGTTGTGAAACACTGAGAGGAAAGGAATCGTGACTATGCCTACCTAATTGACATGACTCACACACAAAAGTAGATAACTTAGATAAGGTAGGAACAAACTGCTACAATTTAGCAAGACTCAGATGACCTAACTGAGCATGAAGAAGAGAAGGAGATCCCATAATTGTGCAAAAATCGATAAATGGACGAAGATGATAAACACCATGAGACTCACATCCGATGTCAATCACTTATCTCGAACTCCAATCATGTAAACAAATCAAATCTTTGGTAAAAGAAATAACACAATCAAGAGTATGAGTTAGATAACTAATGGATAATAAGTTAAAAGAAGATCTAGGGACATAAAAAACATTATGAATGGATAAACAAAGGAGAAAGGTTAACAATCCCAATACCACAAGCTAAAACCTTAGATCCATTAGCCATTGTAACAGAAGGTAAATTATCCGGAGATGATAAAGAAGAAAACAAGATTTGTTACCAGTAATGTGATATGTGGCTCTTGAGTTGAGAACTCAAGGACCAAGAAAATTAGATTGAGCCAGACAAACAAAAGATGTGCCTGTGCATGCTATATAAAGGCATTGGAACTAGAAGGTTGTTGATCCTCATACCATTTGACAAAGTTACTAATAGTAAATATTTGTGAGTGATATAAGATGAAGCAAGATTCACATGAGGTGATTGTGAGGGAGGATATTAGTTTGAACAAAAATAACAGATTGAGGAGGACATCCATGTAATGCATAACATTAGTCAATCTTATGGCCTAACTTCCCATAGTGGTCACACTTGTGACGTCTTTTTCTCAGCTTATGAGAGTGATTGTGATCATCACATTGAGATGCTAATGTAAAGGAATCATCAACAGAAGTAGGTGATAGGTGTACTTAGTATACGTAAAAGAGTGGAACAAGTAGAAGCCAAAGTGGGTACAATAGGTGAACCTAAAAGTTGATCACAAACATTTGAATATTTATCAACAAGTTTGTGTATTATCAATACCATGAAGAACTTTGACCGTTGCTCTATTTCTTAGGTAGGAGTAGAGACATGAAGCAATAACTATTAAATTCATGAAAAATAACATGAATCTTATCCATATAATTAATCATAGAGTCCTGATGTTGAGGAGCAACAACATTGAAAAGATAATGACAAACACCACAAATACGTTAAGTATTATTAATGTATAATAATTTGGCTTGTTCCCAAACTTTAGAACATGTGTCATACGAAAGAAAATTTGTTTTAAAGAACAGTGAAGGGTATCCTTGAGAGTGATGCATAACTGAGTATCAATTTTCATCCAATGAGGAATCTCGGTAGAAGCAATATCAATCACTTTTTAAGTAATATGATTAACATACTCTTACTCTTAAGCCAAAGTATAATGTCTGATGCTCAAGTCACATCTAACTTATAAATAGTCAAGTGCACATTGAAATAATTAATATATATGGATGGGTCAAACACACTAGTGGCAGAAGAAGGATTAGAAGAAACCATAACATAAGAAAGCATAAATGATCATGAGAGAGAGAAACCCTAAAAATCCAAGTTTATCTAGTCAAGGTCACAAGTCTGATAGCGATGAATTTTTACCATTATCTGTGCTACATTTTTGATACCAAATCAACTCTCTTTGAGCTTAAAGTTTACTTAAAGTCTCTCTTTTCTCTGACTTTTGTGAACAAGTTAGTCTAGGTTTACTTAATGGTTTTCATCACTAATTCCCTCAATTTTGTAGGCAATTTGTGTGCTTTGGAAGAGTATCAAACCATCAAGGAGTTGGAGCCCAGGAAAAACAGCAAAAGCACCAAACTAGAAGGCTATTGAAAGATTGCAGCTCGCCTGAGCGCCCTCTCTTGGGGCGCTAAGGGCCAAGTGCCTCGTAGTCTCACCTAGGCACCCTTTCTTGGGGCGTTGAGGGCCATCTTCTCGCATTCACGCTTGGGCGCCCCCTCTTGGGGTGCTAAGCGCCAGCTTCTCGCAACCTCGCATGAGCGCCCCCTCTTGGGCACTGAGCACCATCCTGATTTGCTGAAGTCGTGTCGGGCGCCCTCTTGTTTGGTTGCTAAGCGTGACACTTGCTGATATGGCACCCTAAGCCTATTTAAGGCTTCCATGCAACGAGGGTGCTAACCTCTTGGCGGCTGAAGCTCGAAAACACCATTTTGGGACATTTTGGAGCTAGCTTGGGCAGTGGGAACTCTTCATTCCTCCTCCTTAGGTCTTCATCTCCTCCATTATTCCATTGTAAGCTCAAGTTCTCCATGAATATGGAGAGCTAACTTCATTTTGTTGGGGAAATGATGTAACTATGAAACTCTCTTGCAAATGCACTTGTTTTGAATAATATAAGCTTCTTTCATTGATTGTTGGTGTTTATTTCATTCTCTTAAAGCTTGTTATGACTTGATCAACCATAACATGATTATTTGGTTTGCTTAATGTTGGGAGATATTGTGTGAACCTTGAACTGAATTAAACACCTAAAGGAAATTGTATCTAAGGATAAAACTTGGACCTTTAGTTGTCTTAAACCTCATTTCTTAATGCAGATGAACTTGTTAGGTATTCCAAGGGATTGAAGTTTAATGAGTAAGTTTAGGTTCTCTCTACCAAGGGATTGGGTTTGAGTAAATTAGTAGGTTGACATGAGCAATTAAATGAAGAAGAAGTAATGTGCATTTGCATGAAAGTGTAGTAGGTAAAATTATTCCCCAACTTTTCCAATCCATATCATCTTTAATCATTCCATTTCCAAGTGTTTTAACCACAAAAGTTCAATTTGCAACTCATGCATTATGTTTATTTTTATTGCACCAAAATAACAATTGATGGAATCATTCTTTAGTATGAATTAGTTAAGTAATTATACAATCGTTTAGTGTCACACGAGTCTCTTGGGATACGATATTCGGTCTTACTGGTTTATTACTTGATACAATTTGGTACACTTGTCGAGGTCTTAACAAAGTTCAAATTTGGAGAGAGAAGGTTGTAACGAGTCCAACGATGGTGATTAGAGCGGAGAAGACGATGCACATACTGCCACTCATGACTGGAAAAGACGATGTTTGTGAACTTCAACTGGTGCATGAGAACGTGTTTGGACTCCGATGGTGGCAATCTTGACGACATTGGGGTCACTTGGCTGAAACAAGCAGAACCATGTGGTCGTCGGTCAAAATTAAAGCTCCAATGACAATGACAATGACAAATAGAGTTGGAGGCAACTCTAACGACGATGACGGTTGTAGTGGACAAGGGTGACAAATTTTTTTTCAAAAGAACCTTAGGCTTTAGATACCATATTGAATATAGTGAAAAACTATGTATGAGATTAATCTTGCTTGTATAGAATTACACATAGGGTACTTTATTTATAATAAAAGAAATATAAGCAAAGCCTAAAATACAAACTAAAGAACAATAACAAAGTGATAGAAGATAAGTAACTCAAGATAAAAGATAAATATAAAATTCTAATAATTTAAGATATTTAACATCTACTAACCCATGAATCCAACCCATTGTTTGGTCTTAATTAAAAACAATAAAAACAAGTGGACTAAGTCCATTTCTCTTGCGTATTTCATGCACCCATGATTAAAACAAAGTAAAAAGAGTTTTTTACTCTTATGACATGACAAAATTTAATGTAAATGATAAGCTTAAATAGATTTTTATTCTTCTCTTCTAATGACAACATTCCCAACGTAATTACTAGAATTAAACATATAATTTTTTACAAATTATTTTTGTCCTTTTTGTGCAAAACTTTGTCTATAAATATAACATCTTCTACATCTTTCTCACAATTTTCTACAACAAACGAAAGAAAGGCCTAAAGTAAGCTTTCTTCTTCTCATCTTTTATCTTGTTTTTTCTTTTCTTCTCTTCTCTTCTCTTCTCTTCTCTTTCTCTTCTAGTTATTTAAATTCTCAATCATTTAGTTTCATTCAATTAGAGCTAAGGTTAAATTTATACTTTAAGTCTATAATCTACTTTTTTCTCTTAAATTTTCTTGTGAGACAATTTTAATAAAGGAATACATTACTTAGAGAATTCCATTTTAATATTGGAGTTCCATTAACTTCGTAAGGTAAGAGAGTCAATCTCAAAATGTCACCACTGCAAAAAAGGTCTTTAACGTCTGTTATTTTGGACCTTCAACATCCAACATAGCATCAACTTCTTATTAGGAGACGTCAATTTGACGTCGGATTTTGACGTTGGATGTATTGTAACAAACGTCATTAGACGTCGATTTTTACACTAATCGACGTCCCATTTTGTTTTTTTTTAAATAAATTTGTTTTTACAATAAAACCACACTTGAAAATCAGAAAATATTCCCAACACATCACAAAATTATATATATTATACGTTTCAAGTCATTATAATACTAAACAATCTAAAAAGCAATCCAAAATACTAACTTTCTTGAAGGGTTGGAAATGGAAATCACCAAAAGAGAATGAGCATAAACAATGCAAAATGGGTACAAGTAATGAAGAGGGAAAGCCCCGTCACCAAGGTTCGAGAACTCGTACACAAGAACTGTACCAAAAGCCAATGAAAACGAAATTTAATCGGTGCAAATGAAAGATAATGGTCCCAAACATAATATAATCAATGCAAAATGATTTTAAATAGTGTAAAGTGGAAGAAAACTTACCTGAACTAATGGCGAATGAGAGAAAGCAAAGGAAGAAGATGAACGCAACGAGAGAGAAAACGTGTAACTAGTGCTCGTGTTCTAGAGTGGGTGAAAATACAAGATATTTGACGTCGGCCCCCCTCCCAACCGACGTCAAATTGCTCTAAGACGTTGGTCCTCCTTCCCAGTTGATGTCTAAGTGGTAAAAAAAATTAATATTTTTGCACCTTTTTTACGTCCATGGAGAGGGGAGCCAACGCCTATTTCAAATTAGACATTGGGGGACCTGTAGCCGACGTCCAAAGTCTATAAAACAGTGACTTTTCAATTCTCGGTGCAAACAATTTAACGTTTGATGTTGAGGGAGCCAATGTCCACAAGTGTAAAAACGTTGTTCAACGTCACCCCTTAGACGTCGGTTAAGGGTAAGAGCGACGTATACTGATGACCGATGGCATTTTCGTAAATAAGTTGGTCATATAGGCGTCAGTTAGAAGGTTCCCCGATGTCTATAGTATTTTAGACGTTGAGGACCTCCCATCTGACGTTTATATGTCTGACAGTTAGGTAAAAAGTCATTTCTTTTAAAAAATATAGACGTCGGTTCGGAGGGGCACCGACGTCTATATGGCGGAAATTAATTGTTGCTCACCTAACTGTCAGACTATAGGCGTCGGTGAACCTGCTACCTGACACCTATATGTCTGTCGGGTAAGTGAATAGTCAATCTTTTCTGCCTCTTAGACGTCGGATCCCGTCGAAATGAAGTCTAAAAACAATTATATACGTCCGTTGCTTGAGTAACGGACGTCTATAAACTGACCAGGTGGTGAAAAAGTCATTCGTTTCCGCCAACTAGACGTCTCATCCCGCCAATCTGACGTCTATATATAACACAAATATTAATTTTTAAATACAATGGACCTCATATTAGTGACATGCCCGACGTATAATCGATTATAAACGTCGGGTTTGTGTCCAACTGACGTCTAATTTCTTGTTAAATAATTGTGCGAACCAACAGTTTGCGATCAATAGTTTCATCGTCTCCGCCTTTTCTCTCCGTTACATTGCATTTTTAGGTGCGTTTGATCTCCTTTTAACCATTTAAAGTTGTTTTTTTTTACTCCGATTAAAGTAATTTTTAATGTTTTATCTTTCATTTGAACCGATTAAAATGAGTTTTCGTTGTGTTTTGGTTCGATTTTTCTTGTGTCTTTGGGATAGCGTAGTGCACCTTCTCCCTTTGCTAGTTTCCTCGTAAGAAAAACTTACATTTTTTGGATCTCTCATGGCATTTCAACCGAAAGACAAACTTGGGTTGTTGCCTAAGTCCATTCCGACCGCCAACGAAAAACAATATGGCACCGTATTCTCACCGTATTTTTGTCCAGTGGCGGTCGGAATGGACCTAGGCAACGACTCAAGTTTGTCTTTGGGTTGAAATGCCATGAGAAGTCCAAAAGAAGCAACTTTTTCTTACAAAGAAACTAGCAAAGGAAGGAGGTGCTACTACGTTACCCAAAGACACGAGAAAATTGTACCAAAATACAACGAAAATTCATTTTAAGACGTCGGTTAACGTACTGACCGACGTCTAAAGTTCCCATAAACGTCGGTTAATGCAATGTTTGACGACCTTATAGACATTGTACGTCTCATTGACCGAGACGTCAGTTCGAGCAAGGTCTGATGTCTTTATAGACGTCGATCTTTGCACCAAAACCGACACCTATATGGACGTCGGACCTGCCGAAATCCGACGTCCCATTCATGTCACCCATATAGACGTCGGTTCTGAAAGTGACGTTAAAAGCCTAAAATAACTAACGTTTAAAGCCATTTCTGCACTAGTGGTCTAAACCATATTTGACGTTGAGGACCCCCTAATCAACGTCTAGAATGTCGTTTTATTTACAAAATTTTCACTTATCATTTTTTTACGTTAGATCTTCTTGCATTAGAAGTTAAACGCAACGCTATTTCCGCACTAGTGTCTAACTCTTTATTTTAGCATATTTTTTACTAAATATAAAATTTGATCATTTTTACTTTCTATATACATGTGCACAATTTGAAAATTATGAGTTCAAAAATAAATTCTTTAGATATGAAAACTTAGTTTTAGGTTAAAAATTAACCGCATTTGAAATTTATAGAAAAAATTATAAATAAAATAAATTTGTTGTTTTACTTATTATAAGATACTTATACGAGAATTATGTTTTTCTAGTTGTTGTTCTCGTTTTAATTTTTTGTATTTACATTGTTTTTTTTAACAATAATCTTGTATAACATTTTAATTTAACTAATGGATGAAACACTAAAATAGTTCTATATCATATATGTGTATTAGTTGTCTTATAACTTTGACTGTTTTAAAAGAAGTTAAGAGATTAGAAAAGCAATCTTGTCAAAAATTTTGTGAATAAATTTTAGTTTTAAGAATTATATGTAAAATTAATAAGGAAAAAGATGATTGCAAAATAAATTATAATATATAAAATTAATTTGTTTATTTGCTTTTGAGATAATATTCATTAAGCGAAATTAACATTTATTAAGTGAGAAATGTATAAAATAAAATTGTTGCTGACTTTTAAGATAAACATCTAACAATCCCATTTTTGAATTATACTTATTCTATCAAATTTTACAACCTCATTAGAGTGTATAATTGAAATCAAAATCATAGTCATGCAATCAAAATGTAGCATGTTAACACATCCATTCATCAAAACGCTACATCTACACTTAAACAAATACTTTCAAAATAAATCCATCCATTTCTAATACAGATAAGTTAAACTATCAATTATCTAACTTTAACTTTAACAATTTTAAAACATCTAAAAGTATAACTAATTTATAGTAATTCTATCATTAAAAGTAATTGCTCTAAATTCCCCAATTCAAAGTTAATTTTTGTATTCAATAGAGCATATCTTTCCTCATTCAACTCAAAAAGTTAATCCAATTTTACTTAATTAATCAACTTACTTGAAAGTAATTTGTTTTGCAAGCAAAAAAAAAAATGTCGTAAGATAGGAGACGTTTTGAAATTACCATCATAACTAAAAAAGCATTGAAAAAAAAAAGTCATCTCTTTTTGAACTATATTTGAGAAACCAAAATATCTGTAAAACCTATGAAGTACTAAAAAAGAGTTTATAGAGCATATTTTGATAAATCATAATTAATTATTATTACTCTTCAATGGTCTCACCTATTCTATCTCATAGAAAACGGAGGTAAAAATTAGTTCTAAAATGTTAGAGAAAATTTAAAAAGAACAAACAAGTATTTGTGAATACCTTATTAAATAATTAAAATTCTTATAGATTATTTTTAAAATTTAATCTTTATTTCTTCTAAAATCACCTCTACTAAAAATAAACAGCATCTTACATATTTAAAAAAATACAACTATTTTTTTGAAAAAGAAAACTCAAACAAACTCAGCTATACTTTAGCCTTAGAAATTATTATTATTTATTCAGTATTTAAATTTCATTTTCATTTTTCTATTTAGTTATCTGGCTGGCAAAGCTCCGCCATCGTCTTCTTCTCTCTCAATCACACAAAATATGAATTAACAATTAAATTATAGTTTTCTATGATTTAAGAAAAAATATTTTGTTTTGTTTTTTGTTTTTGTCTGTCTCACTGAGAAACACAAAGCCGAGGAAACAAAGAGAAAGAGAAAAGGCGCAACCGCGAAACTGAGAGACCAAATCCAACCACGCCAGCTTCGAAACGCTGCGTTCCACTCTCCAAACCCTAGCCCTATTCCGGGCATTCCTCCGGTCGCCATCGACGCCGTCCACCCTAACCGCCCCAACCCAAAGAAACCGATCGATTTTATCGTCTCGAAAGAGCGAATCGATCTGAGAGAAGAAGAAAAGAAGAAGGGGGTGATCTCAGACGAGGGAACGAAACGATGCCGTCTCACGCGGATCTGGAGCGTCAGATCGAGCAGCTAATGGAGTGCAAGCCTCTGACGGAGTCGGAGGTGAAGACGCTGTGCGATCAAGCGAGGGCGATTCTGGTGGAGGAGTGGAACGTGCAACCGGTGAAGTGCCCCGTCACCGTCTGCGGCGATATTCACGGTCAGTTCTACGATCTCATCGAGTTGTTTCGGATTGGAGGGAGCACACCCGATACCAATTATCTCTTCATGGGTGATTATGTAGGTCAGTCACTTTTTATTTTTTTAATTCAATTCCCTTTTCCTTTTTTTGTATTATTGTTCTGAGATTTTTTTATTTTTTTTTGCCGAGAAGTGGGTTTGTGGGTCTCGATATGTAATTTGGTTGCATAAATATTGAATGAAATTATTATCAGGTTGATAGCACGGTCTTGAAATTTTTTTTGGAATGGATTATTTTTTGCCTAACCGTTAAACTTTTGAGGCCTCCGAAACTCGTTTGCTGGAGAGCTGTTTGTGAATTGTTCTCCCTCCCTCCCGGTGAGGTGATTTTGCTTTGGGCTGCCTTGAAATTCAATAGTGGGTATTGGTTAGTTTTGTGGAAGTGTGGTTGTATTGGTACTGGAGGAATGAAGTTCTATGATGTCCAATACGTGTTTGGGAAGTATTCTGGAGAGTTTTTTAAAATAATTGTATAATAACTAGATGGTTTCCCATACATAGCACATAATTCCGGTTTTCTCTTGCATGATTGCTTTGATCTTGTGATTTAATGCTTATATCAACACACTGAATTAGCAAAGTGTGTGTAACAAAATCTCATCTTTCACATCTTTACGTATGATAGTTGGTGGGGCGATGACTTTGGAGGAAGCTATTCCTCATTGTAGGAAATAGGCAATGATTTCTGCTAATAATGGTTTTTAGTTATATCTTATTTTAGTAACATTTTAGAAGTATGTTCTTGCTCTGGAATTTTGGAACTTCAATTTTGTGTGTGTGAAAGTGTATTTATATATGTATGTATTTCTTATGTTAATGAGTTTTTTTTTTCTTGCATATGTATCCGCATATCCTATTTATCTTGCATACTACGTTTTGCCAGAATAGACATGTTGCCTTGTACCTGTATTGTATTTGTGCAACATAGATGGTAGTATTGATAATTTATTTTTTTTGTCATTGCTTTTTATGACTTTCAAGTTATACTCTTCGTCTCTATGAATACTTCTACCTTTTCCTCATTATCATGGCTTAATTCTTGCAGATCGTGGGTACTATTCAGTGGAGACTGTTTCTCTTTTGGTGGCTTTGAAAGTTCGTTATCGTGATAGAATTACAATTCTCAGGGGAAATCATGAAAGCCGTCAAATTACTCAAGTGTATGGACTATTTCTTCTCATAATGTTTCTCACACAACAAAATCTCTGGATCCGTTGTCATTTTATATATGTTAAGCTCTATCATTTTAAACTGAAGGTTTGATGTGATGTATATTCAGCCACAAGTATCAATAGCACGCTGTAGTTGGATCACATTGCCAGACAGCTCAGTGCTATGGAACTCAAATAGTGTTGCAATTTTTCATAGCCGCCATTGCAAATACTATAGCATTGAAATTGCTGTCTTTTGCAGCTGGAGTGACTGTGACCATGATGGGAATAATGGATGCAGAAACCCTAATTTATCCCTGTAGTAGGGCCTACTGTCTTTTAGGGATGTATTTGGGATAATATTTCAATTTTTCCCCAATTAATAAACGTTATAGTGCCGTCATATTCTAGCATTGATTGACCCCTCTGCCATAGGCAATTTTGCCAAGGGAAGCCCACTAGCACCATAGGCTGCAATGTCATTTTTATATGGTGGAATTTTTGTCTTTTTCTATTCGTCATTGATAAATTTGATTGCCCCTCTCTATCGTAGAATCAGTGGTTTCAAGTGTAATCCCAAATTTATCTTAACTTACATGCAATGCGTTCTCACTGTTGGCGACATTGTCCACCTAGTGGTGGCCTAGTTTATGTCCGTCCCTGACATCTGGTGCCATTTTTCCTTTTATCCTTTTTTGCACTCTCTAATTATTCTCTTTTTCTCTTTCCTTTAAAATTTTGTCTGTTCTCTGATCTTGTTACTTTTCATTTCTAGCAATGAACGTCTTAATTTTAGATGACATTTTTTTAATATTTGAGCATATATGTATATATCATTTAACATTTATCTAAAATTTCACAATAGTGGTTACTCCGTTCTCTGCCATTACAGTTTTGGTGTCAACCAGTCCAGTAACTATGTATTCAGCTGGAAATTTTAAGAATAAGTTATGGGAGTTGCATACAATCTCACTAATCATTGACTTCTTTACCCAGTGGAGCTCACTTATTTGTGCACCTCTATCCAGTGGGTGATTTCAAAGGGCTTAAAAGAACAATTTGGTTTTGTAATGTCTTTAGGCCATATATATTTTCTCTTTTTATATTTGTCTTTCTCATCAATATTATGCTGACTAAAAATTTTAGTTTTAAGACATAAAAGTTAGAATAATAAATAATATATGCTTTGCTTTTAGTTATCTACCAGACGCCCAGTGCTTATATAGACCTTTATGTGGTCCTTCACTGAATGAGTAGCAAAATTGCTTTGTGCCTATGTGCTTAACTTTACTAATTACGGGTTAATGTGAATTTTGTGCTTGAGATAAGTTTCTATTATACATCTCTTAATTATTAATTTTACCAAACTCAACGAAAATAATACTTTGTTGAGATGAACCTGTTACATGAATTTCTATCGGAACTAACTTTAAAAAAGAGGCCCTATCTTTTATTTTCAAACATTATGATTATATAGCAAGCTTGTAAGTTGCAGCTGAATGACACTTTTAAAAACCACATGATCAAATGATCTGACCAGACTTTTAAGCCAATGATCAATCTTAGAACCAATTAGTGAGACGAACCTGGTGCATGAATTCCTTGGGTATCTAACTTTAAAAAGATTAAGATTCCCTTTAACAGCTGAACATTGTAAACTAAGCTTGTAAGCTGTGTATGAATGACTCTTCTTAAAACTAATTTATCAATACTAGGCAGAAATGAAATGGGAAAAAAATAGAAAATCTCTTTGAACACTAAACAATAGTTTTTTTAACTATAAAATGTATTGTTTTGCTATTGCATTTATCCTTTACTTTCTGCTTTCAGGTATGGGTTCTACGATGAATGCTTGAGAAAATACGGAAATGCCAATGTCTGGAAATACTTTACAGACTTGTTTGATTATTTACCTCTGACTGCCCTCATTGAGAGTCAGGTTTGAGTTAAATATGTTGCAGAAAACTTATCTGACTAATTTTGATGCCAGGCTCTAACTTCAACTTATATTACAGGTTTTCTGCTTGCATGGAGGTCTCTCACCTTCTTTGGATACGCTGGATAACATCAGGGCATTGGATCGTATACAAGAGGTTTGTATGTAACGGCTAGCATGAGTGCACTGAATTTCCTTATGATCCATTTAATATGAAGAACATATATTCTGAAAATGATATATTGAGCTTGATATACGTCTGATGTTTAATATGGTTTGAGAAATATTTTATTTGATGTTGCAACTTCCAAATCTAGTTTTTCCCTAGAGATTGTTTGTCATCAAGGACCAACAATCATGACCTTCCTCTTTAGTTTAATCTTAATATATTTTATCAAGCCCAAAAGAAGGAAATTAAATGACTCAAGGATTTCATAGGATGGTCTTACAATGTTAAAATTAATATTTATAATATTATTTAGTTTATATTTAAGTCCTACATAATATCAATGTTTATCTTTTAGCTCTCAATAGTTCTTTATTTGTAGTTTTTCTTAGTTTAACAGTAGCTTAGCTTTTGCATCTTATGAAATTAAAAGACCTACATAATATCAATGTTTATCTTTTAGCTCTCAATAGTTCTTTATTTGTAGTTTTTCTTAGTTTAACAGTAGCTTAGCTTTTGCATCTTATGAAATGGTGCTTTCATAATGTCTACTCTGACTCATATATCTACTACTCTACAATTATTTGTGGTCAATACAACCATCACTCCCAATTGATTCACAAGCTCATCAACACCAATACTTGTGTTATTCTTCACAACAACCACAACCATCAATGCCACAGCTGCTGCCACAGCACACAACCATTAACACAACCACTGTCATGCCCATCACTTTTCTCGTCATACCTGCTTGGGTTTAGTTCTCTTCATGTTGCCGTCCTGGAACATGAGTTATGCTCTTTAATCTCATTGGGAGACATTTTTTTCCTCTGCATCTGCAGACCACCAAACAAATAGTGCCATGTGTTACACCTACGATGCCCCCAACCCTGTTTCCTCTTGATTCCTACACTCATTTACCTTTTTCAGTTGCTTTTTCCCCCAAGCCAGCTGGTTTTCATCTATTTCAAAAGCAGCCAAGTCATTGGATTCCCAACCTTTAGACTTCCTAAAATCTCCATTCTCTATTCAAACTATTAATGGCCCTTCCAATTATTTGTTAGTTTAAGTTGTGAACCCCTCCCATAATACCACCCAGTTTCACAATTACCGCAATCAAATTTTCAAACCCCAAATCATCCCTTTAGGCCCCCATGACACACCTTATGGATTTCTTTTTCACACAAATACACCTTCCCACAAATTCTCACAAATACCTCCATTCACATCATCACATGTTACAACAAAAAAAAATTGACCTTCCAATTATATCCCAACTCGTCCACGTGGCTTTCTTGATAAAGCCACTATTAAACTAATCTTTCCACGGGCCACTATTTTCAACAACTTGATGCAGTTTTCAAGGACCTTGAGGACAAGATCCGATGTGAATGGGTGGGTAATGATATGATGGACCTAAAGAGGCTGAAAAGAAGAAAAAGTTAATGGTTAAAGGATTTTATGGGATGTAGTTGGAATATTAGAATATTATTTAAAATATTATTTAGTTTACATTTTAGTTCGCTATAGTGAGATGATGACGCTTGTAGGGCCATCATTTAGTTGATGGTATATTTTAGGTTATATATGTGTATTACTCTTTACCCATGAATGAATCAATGAAGAATATGAATGTATATCAGTCAGCTCTCTTTAGTTCTTTAATGGTAGTTTTTCATAGTTTTACAGTTGCTTAACTTTAGCTTTCTCGGCATAGTCAGGCACATAAAGCTTTTAGGGTATCTCATCTTAAACTCCACGATGAAATACCCTTTCTTAACTTTATTTTTGCCCAGTTACTTCTCGATTGTCTGACTTGGTTTGCTTAACAATCTTACTTGTATGTTACAGGTTCCACATGAAGGACCAATGTGTGATCTATTGTGGTCTGACCCTGATGATCGCTGTGGATGGGGAATATCTCCCCGTGGGGCAGGATACACATTTGGACAGGATATTGCTACTCAGTTTAATCATACCAATGGTCTCTCCCTGATATCTAGAGCTCATCAGCTTGTTATGGAAGGATACAATTGGTGCCAGGTGACTGAGAATTTCTTTTTAATGAATATAACGATCTATTTCCACATTGGGAATACGTTCTTGATACTATATGTTGACGATCTTTCAGGACAAGAATGTGGTTACCGTATTTAGCGCTCCAAATTACTGTTACCGATGTGGGAATATGGCTGCCATACTAGAAATAGGAGAGAATATGGATCAGAGTTTTCTTCAGTTTGATCCAGCTCCCAGGCAAATTGAGCCTGACACCACACGCAAGACTCCAGATTATTTTTTGTAACTTCATTTATCTACCTGTTTGTAGTTATTGCTTTCTGCTGTTACTGTAGATGTGTCTTTAAGGAAAGAGGAATTTTACTGTTTAAGTGGAGGGTGGTCATCAACATATTTCTTTCTTTCGGAGTTTACCTGCTGCCGCTGCTGCCGTATTTGTACAAGAAACCAATAGAACTGACACAAGCCACCAATTGGGGTTGTATATTTTTGGGAGGAGGAAGCGGCAATAACATGGTATATCTTGTTCTGTAATCCTTTTTTTCTTTTCGCTAAATTAAATCTCAAGTTAGAGAGCAGATTTTTGGATCCTGACATTGTTGTCCATTTGAGACTTTTGATGATGCCTAAAATGAAAGTGCAGGTGTTAATTTTTCGTGATTAAATTATGTCATGGCAACCTTAAGTTTGTTTTTTTTTATTTGAATCAATACCCATAGGTTTTGCTGTTACTCATTTAGTCGTTGACTTCCTTTTATATTGAACTTAAGTTTCACTCAAATCGTTGATTAACATGCCAAATTCTTCAGAGGGTACAAGTGCAGTTATTGATTAAGTTTCCTTGTTTACCCTTCTCACCTCTCCGACCCCAACACATTATGTTCATCATGAGCAGTGAGTTTTGAAGCAGACTCAGTACGGTACCCTTCTACGCAATCTAACAGAGTTTAGTAATCAAGTAACTTAGAAAATGTGAAGTCTATGTTCTGTTATAAAAAAGAAGAGAATTACGTACAGAAATAGTAGAAAATATATTTTATTTGTCTTCTAATTTATCGTTGATATTTTTGAATTGCTTTAGCAAAAAGTTCATACTTTAACCAAACACGTATATTAACTTGGTTAATTTAGAAATGGTGGAATTCAAAGTTGGAGTATTTATTTTATTGATTGGTAATAGTGAGACATTGGAAGTATTGAGTAGGTTACAGTATCCATACAAGATCATTATTATAAAATTGAATCGCCTGTTTGTTTAAGTTTTAACTAAGAAGATAAACCAAATGAACTTAACCACAGTATGAAAATGGTCCTTAGTTAAATTTCCATTGCAAGATCCCATAAATCATCAACAGTGTTAGAATGACATAGCAAGATAAGCCACATGTTTATCAGCTAAAATGACCTTTCACAAATTCAATCCTTTTCTTCGATCACGTTCAACTCCACTCAATTTTATAAACTAGGAAATACAGACACACGAAAAATATAGTTAAATATGCTTTGTATTGACGTGAAATTAGATTCCATCATTTTAAATTTTGACATTATAATTCTAAAATTTAAAAAACAAATCGATAGAAATTCTCTTTGTTCAACATTTTTAACTTTTTTACATGCAAAATAATATTTTAAATTGATATTTTGAATTGAAATATATATATAAGCATGAACTTAGAATACGGTTATCATATAAAAGAAATTAAGGTAATTAAATTAAGAATATTTATTTTATTTTTTAAAAAATTTGTGAATTAAACTGTATCATATTAAAGTTTAAAAATTATAAATATATTTAATATAAAAAATAGAAAATAGAAAGAAAAAATGAGAGAAAGATGAGATTGAAGAAAAGTGAGGAAATCGAGATGAATTTGAAATGCCCACGCAAGATGGAGAGCATTGATACTAACAAAGACATTGGTCTTTGAAGGGAAACTCTGATTGACATGATGAAGTTGAAAGAAAGTAGAAGTTGGGGAAAAAACAAAGATAATTTATGGAGTGTTTGGTGAGAGCTGCATCTGTCTCGTTGGTGGGCCCAATAAAAGTGCTTTTTAATTACTTTTTTCACTCTCCCAAACATCATACCTTCTTCACTTTAATAATACAGAGAACTCATAACTTGATCATTCATATAATAATTCACGGCTCTTTCCTCGAACAATTATCAACATCAATCAGACCAGACCGAATCTATCATTTTTAATCTAAAACTTTAATCTAATAATCAGTTCTAATATTATTAAGAGATGAACTTTGTTGTAGGATGATTCGTTTTCAAAATGGTTATCTTAGATGATTTTTTGTAACATCACTTCTAATAAAAAAATTTAAATCAATAAATTTGTAAGTCTTTTTTTAATACAGTGTTCAACTTTGTTGACTTTACTTAATTTTACTTAATATGTGATTTAGATTTCCATAACAATGATTAATGTGATAAACAAAAGACAGAAATATGAAGTAATATATATATATATATATATATATATATATATATATATATATATATATACTTTGGTGTTTCCGTGTGTGGATATTGATAAATTAGACATTAGAAACCAATTCAACAACAATTTCCATATTTCATAGAATATAGTTTTTGACAAAACATGCATTAATGCATTAATGAATACTTGACATTTACGACGAACACATGTCACTTTCCAAATCATTGCTGCGAAACTTTGTCTTATTATATCTATAATCTCGTTAATTCCACTTTTTCTTATGTTATTAGAACAACCATTTAAGCTTGTTCTCTTTCCTTGGCAATGAGCAACAAGGACTACAACAAGAGATCAATCTGTGAGACATCGATGTTGGTGGTTGCAAACATCATAAGATTATCGTCTCTTAGATTTTCTGGGCAGAGTGAAAGAAGACAAGAGATGGACAGAACAAAAGGGCATCGTTCCTACCTCATCAAACCAGCAACCTATGTGAATCGAGCATTGGAAGATGATGTTGACATCAACGCTGAGAACTATATCAACCACGTTCGTTGCAAGATTAGGGACACTGCTAATACTCAACATTGAAACACTGCTAATAGTATAGTAAACAAACTTTTACCATTTTACTGATTACCTAGTTTCACAAGCTTTTCATGCACAAAAGATCACTGAAGTGTTAGGTTTAATTTCACTTATCTTCCTTAAAATCACTTCATTATGTAGTATATGTTCATTCTATATTGGAATAATCAAGGAATTACTTTATGTAGTGCAAAAAAATGTTTACAAATATTTATTTGAATTTTATAATTATATATATAATAAATTGAAAAGGAGATTGGATTTTATTTTTCCATGCAAATATAAAGAGTAAAAAGTATTTTACACAATTTAAAATTCGATTTAGAAATCAAATAGTAATCTTTGAACGAAATTAATATAACATCGATCAAATCTAATTAAGCATGAAAGTAAATCGTGTTTATTGCAATCATGAAATAAAATATATATATATATATATATATATATATATATATATAACTATAAAAAAAAAATAACATACAAAACCACAATACTATCCCATATTATGCATTAGTTCTTGAATCATATGCCTTTATATGCATGAACATGTTACGGACCATGACGAAAGTTTTGGGATATCATATTTAAACATTGTTAATGTCGTTACACACTTTGTTGCAGTCCCTGATATTGATTATAATTATTACTGGATATAGTTCAATGAACTGTAATAAAATTATAGTTAACTATACTATATTGTACTTAAAAAAACTAAACTTATTTTAACTAAAAACTAATTAAATTATTCTATAGTTCACTAAATAAAAATTAAACTTTACATAGTTTCAGTTAACTGTTAACTATATATAGATTACTCGTAAAACTCGTTGTCGTATAGCTTGCTTCAATTCAACAACTGTGCGGTGTGGAGTTGCTTTAGAAATAAAACTGCTTTTTGTGCTGTTTTTGCAATGTAGTTGAAAATTGTATTTTGTTGGGTTCTGAAATATCAAATATCATTGCATGGGAAATCGGGTTTTGTGTTATTTGTTTTTCTCTGGTGCCTGATGTAATGCATTTTTATGTTGAGTACATTGCAGAGAAAAGATCGGTATCTATATCCTGTTGGTTATCAGGCTGTTCGAGCTTATCATGGGACCACTTTTAAGATGGAAATCTGTGAAGGTGTCAATGGCCATAGATTTTTGGTTCGTATTTGGGCTTCTATGTGTTTCATTTATGTTCTAAAGTTTTAATGTAATATGGTTTAGTTTAACAGATTTAGTTGTATACGGTAAATGCTTTGAGTTTTAATAAACAGATTCAGCTGTGTACTGTAAATGCAGAGATCTGTGTTCTGATGATGGGAGTTCTGGGAAAACACCTGATCAATCGTGGAAAAACTACATTATAGTATATTATAATATAGTGGATTTAAAACTAGTTAACTGAACTCTACTGCATTATGAGTAATTCACTTATTTTGAATTATTTTTTAGTTCAGTGTAATTTTGTTGAAATAGTTTATAATTAACTATAAACTTTTATAGTACAGTATACTATAAGAGAGTTTATCCACCCCTAATTATAATGGTTATCCAAACATGACAGAGTGAATATATTAATCTATAAGATAATACGTATTGAAGTTAATTAACAAGTGTTATTTTTCATTCACATTTAAGTGTAGTAGTCACTTTTCGGAATATATACTTATTTTATAAATAATTTCATTTGTTCCTTACATAAAAATATTGTTTATAGTGTAAAATATGTTATCATTGTAGTGAAATATCTCAATTTGCTTATCGAATTCGTTTCACCATCACGAACATGCATTTTTGAAGGGCTATTTTTGAAACGATCAATGTTGTTAAAACGTTGATGCAAACCCTACTATGTTAAAACATGATAAGAACCTAAACATACACATCTGGAGTTAATGGTGAAATACTCTCGAATTTATTTAATAAATACTACATTCTATGTTTCTAGATATCATGGGCAGCTACATAAATAATGTTATATCAAATTTTTATTCCCCCAAAATTGCAGCCACCGGGTGAAATGCTCACAGGTCCTTGCAACATCTTAGCAGAAAGTGAGTATCCGTTATGCTATTCAATTTATGTCAAGAACAGCAACCTAAATATGAGAAAGAAGATAGCAAGTATCATCAGTGTTCTTCCACCAAAAGCTGAAGCTGACAGCACTGTTTGCAGAAACGAGTAAGAAAGTGTAAAAAATTACCTTGAACAATCAGCATTGTAGCCTAGTATGGAACCTTTATCTATAGCTTATCTATATACCAAAAATGTAGAATTCACTTGATATTAGATCTTCTTAGTACTTTGCAACTCCGACACTTGGAGCCTTGCCCAGAACAGACTCAACATCTCCATGAAATAAGCTGAATCTTTTGGCCACAGCAAAGCCAGCATGCATTCCATCTACTGCTGCACTAATGATCCCACCAGCATAGCCTGCTCCTTCACCAACTGGATACAGTCCTTTTACTGAAGTGCTCTCATAAGAGTCAATATCGCGTGGAATTTGGATGGGTGAACTAGTCCTAGTCTGGTGGGACCAAAACATTGTTTAGCACAAATAAATAGCCGTTCTGAAGAAAAATCAAAACAATCACTTGCTTTGTGAGGAAGTTTTAATCAACATCTTCATACTGAACCAGTAGGCAGGAGGATCAGGGGAATAATTTGCAGAATTTTGGTAAATCATACATATTTGTGCATATTGACAAATATCTCACACGTCGAAATGTTTATTTTGAAAATAATAGAATATGATACATGATATATGTATATTGAAAAACATACAAAAATTCTTAAAAGCATAATAAATATACAATTGTTATTATCTCAATCAAAATTTAAATCATAAGTATTAAACATTGTCAAAATAAAAAATTATAAATTATTATCATTACAAAAATAATATTACTTTATAGATTAGATATTTTCTTAAAAAGTATCGGAAAAGTATCTTAAAGTATCCGACACAGATTCGTGTTCGGCAGATACATGATCCAAATTAAAGTATCGATGCATCATATAGATCAGACCAAACCAAAAAGGATAGCATGTTTTCTATACCTCTACACCATGAAGGAGAGCCTCATTGCAGATAAATCCTGGTAACTGAAAAGTTAAATATGAATTAATAAATTATTCTATTAATTTTGTTTAAATTTATGAATATAGAAAGGACATGAGAAACTGCAAACCTCCTTGTCAAATGTTACAAGTGAATGTTTCAAAGCTTCAGTTATATGCATGGGAAATAGCTGATGGAGGTTTGCTGCCTTCACGCCCAACCGATAACTTGATGAGGGTACAGATGTTACTGGCATAGATTATCAAGCTGAGTTCATCTATGAGCTGAGAACCTGGGTGTAATAAATAATGGATTGTAGTCAATAATTTTACCTGACAACTTGTTCTCAAGAAAGTCTGTAACTGTCTGGACAGGCACTACAAAATTTCCTCCTCCCATCATAGCAGCTCTTTGTTCGAACTCTCTCTATATAATACCAGTATTAGATAAAACCCAGATACAGTCAATTTATAGCAAAAAGAATACTGACCAACTAGTTGAAAACTCAGCATCTGATGCAATATATTGGTCCATTAGTCATTCACTTACACTTAAAAGGACAGAGAAACAGAAAATAGATTGATGTATTCTATTATTTAATAGTTAAAGATTGGAATAAGATTCTAGGGAATGAATTAGTAAAGAAAACTGAACAATGAAGATATCAAGTCTAACTTCACACATTGCCTTTGATATATCAATTAAGATGAAAAAAAGAAATGAATGATGTTATTATAATTAATGCTGTTAAATGTTCAGTCTGTCTTTTAATCCATAACCGATGCCAATAATATTTATATATTTCTTCCGTACATAAAAAATCCCCATAATTCAACAATGGAGAGTAGGACATGTACTTTCAATACTAAAAATCATAAGAACTGCAACATACCTAGAAAGAGAACATAAATTGACAGAAGCAAACAATGAAATTGACCAGCTTTATTGAAATATTGATTTGAGATTAGAAGTAACTCCTTCAAGGGTTTCTCCTTCACAAAAAAAGATTTCTCCTATCACAAAAAACTGCAAAATTCATAGTGATCCTGTCTAATTTGATTTTCCCGTGTATAATTAATCCTCCTAACTAAACTAAGCTAACTAACTAACGGACTAACTGACTAACAATGGTCCTTAGATCTCATTTTATACCTTGTACACCCTAACATAACACAACTATGATGACAAGAATTCAGACGAACCTGAAATTTGATCCCAGCAAGAGGACCAACATAATTCAAAGCTTCAAAATCCTTTGTTGTGACGGTCACCACAAGCGCAGCATTTGCCCACTTTGATGCTCTTCGAGAAAACGACATGCCATTTATGCAAATTTCTGATGGACTTGTACTGGTGAGAACAACCTAAAAGTTCCAACTTTCTGTAATTCAGTCAAGTTGATGACATCCAATGATGGCTGAAGAAAATTAAAACACTGACATGACAGTTTAATGGTACAATTACGCTAGACACACCTCTCCCTTCCTCATGCAAATCAATCAGTAAATATTTATACTATAGCATTTATGCGGATGGACTCAGCACGACAAAGAGCTCATATTCCAATTAATATGATGATAGAGACTTTGGTAATTGTGAGTGTCCAAGTCTCATGCCAAGCAACATAAGAAGCTCATAGGAGTATTAAAATAATTGGATCTACTCCCTAAAAACCAGGAGGGCACAGAGCTCAACTACAGCACTGCATACCACTCCAAACTGATGGTCAACCTAAAGGGGTCAATAGTTTCAGAAACATTCACGATCCTTTTTTTCATGGAGAATCCAAAGTAACGACTTAACTTTCTATCCTGGGCACATTATTTGTTTAATACCATATCCCATTGTCCAGAAAAAACGTCTCCAATTCAAATTCTACATTGGACAGACAACAAAACTGAAGTAAATTTCAGTGTGGCTGACTGGTTGTATCTTAAAGTTCAACCTTAATACTTGAGATCTTAAGCAAAGAGAAATAAGATGTTATCTGTTACAAATGGTCCCTATAAGATCCTCTAGAATTGGTTTGGTTGCATACAAGCAAGAGTTACCAGAGCATCTCACATCTATCTTGTATTACATGAATCCCTACTAAAGACTGCACTGGCAGCAACATCAGTTACAACCTCTACCACTAGTTCTAAGACAAGGAATGCACGAGTTACAACCCTAACCTGAAGATGTGCTAGCTGTTAGGTTTGTGGATCACGGATCAACAGAAGTTCTCACCAAAAGGGGGGATCTTCATCCTTTTGGGAATTTGGGGAAACAATTTGACAGCATTTTTGTTTTTTGTGGTGGGGTTAGGAACTGGGAGAGTGCAGGCCTGTGATTAAGCAAGTTATTTTAAAAGAGGGCTAACTTCCTTCACTCTGTAAAATTCTTGGGCCACTTCCTTTCATTTTTGATGATATTTATTACATTAAGGAATGAAAGGAGGTAGCTCAAGAAATTTATAAGGTGTAGATAGAAATACTCCATTAAAAGTAGTTGCACCAGAGGCGGATAACCATTTATGTGTAGTTTTCTGTTATAACAGTTAACCCTATTTTTTAATAACAGGGGGAATATTGGGATATTGTTATGGAACTTTAAAGAATTAGAAAGTTTTGAGTCGACCAGACTCCAAAAGTTTGTGAAGTGTGTACAATTCTCTTAGGGAGATATTCCCTATTATTCAATAAAGATTGACTTTTATTGCTATTTCTGTCAAGTGTTCCATCATATGATACAAAACCAAAGATTAAATTAGAACACCTACCTGCCCACCTGGACACATGCAGAAAGAGTAACAACTACGATTTACCACCCCTGAATCAGATACTTCGTCGAAATCCTCCTTGTCAATATAATTGGCAACTTTGTAATCTGCCACAGGAATTTTACCACGTCCATGGCATACCTCGGAAGCCAATTCAGCATACTACACGTTTAAATGAATAAAATGAATGCATCAGAATCATGAGAAATAGATAAACAACTTTTATTACAGTCAACAAGATTCTATCAGTACACAAGTTAATTACAGCATCACATATCTGTATGAAGTTATCATTATTTCCTCTTGTATCTCGTTGTTTGATAGTGGTAGATATTGCTGATATTGTTTGTAACAATATCTTCTATTTACCATATATATGTTTGGTTACCATATATACTTGTATCATTCTTCATTATAAATATTTGTGTATTTTAGACACAAGAGAGATTAACTCAATACCTAGTTTTTCCCTATATTCAATAGAAAGAGATCTGAACTTTTATCCATATTTATTCTTTCTTTAATGAAATTAGGAAGACAACTAAAATCTTCAGAAGTGATAATACTAAAGAATATTTTTCTACTCAGTTTTCTTCATTCTTATCTTCCCAAAGAATTTTACATCATTCAACATGTCCTCACACTCCATAATAGGAACATCTTATAGAAACTACATGTTCCCTACTGTTGAATACTAATGTTCCTATTCATTATTGGAAAGATGCAATCCTCACTGTTTAAAATCTAATCAATAGGATGCTTTCTTTTATTGAAAATAAAGTTCTTCACTCTATAATTTTTCCAAAGAATCCTTTATACCATGTCTCTCCATGTGTGTTTGGGTGTACTTGTTTTGTTCATAATGTTTCTCGAAGTCTTGATAAACTTTATGCAAAGGCTATTAAGTGTCTTTTTGGGATATTCTTGTTTTAAAAAAGGGTATAAATATTATTTTTCCTCAACCGAAAGATATTATATGTTTGTTGATGTTACATTCTTTGAGGATACACCTTTTTGCTTGCCCTCCATAGAGGATCATTCATCTGTTCCCAAATCCTTTCTCTACCATCTTGTGATCCCTTGGTTATTCCTACAAATAAAACTAACTAAAATTGCAAATGACATTATTCAACCACCTCTTCTCACATAATAGCATCAGACACAAATAACTCCTTCATTGCCTGAAGACCACCGAGACTCAAATCCTCCTCTACCAAATCCCTAAACCATAGATCCTTCATCATCCTCATCTTCTCTCGACTTGGATCATGCTTGGCCTATTTCCCTTCTAAAAGGTATTCGATCTACTCATAATCCATATCCTTTTTATAACTTTTTGAGTTATCATCGGTTGTCTCCTTCATATTTCTCTTTTGTTTCCTCCTTATCTACCATTAAGGTTCCTAATAATGTTCATGAGGCACTTGGTTATCCTAGATGGCGACAATCCATGATTGATGAAATGCAGGTACTTGAACACAGTAGTACTTGGGAACTTGTCCCTCTTCCTCCTGGTAAGAAGCCTATGTGTTGTAGATGGGTCTATGCTATTAAGGTTGGTCCTATTGGTGCAATAGATCCTCTCAAAGCTCATCTAGTAACTAAAGGATATACTCAGGTTTATGGTCTCGACTATTCTGATACTTTTTCACTTGTGGCTAAAACTAGTACTGTTCATCTTTTCCATGCTAATGGCCTCTGTACCTTGGACATTAAAAATGTCTTTCTTCATGATGATATGGAAGAGGATATATACATGGAGCAACCTCCAGGGTTTGTTGCACAGGGGAAGTCTGAGTTAGTTTGTAAGTTACATCGTTCACTTTATGGCTTGAAGCAATCACCTCGAGCTTGGTTTGGTAAATTTAGTCGTGTTGTGCAAAATTTTAGTTTAAAATGATGTGAGGTAGATCATTCAGTGTTTTATGGTATACTACTCCTAAAAAATGTGTTTATCCTATGGTTTATGTGATGATTTTGTTATTACAGGAAATGATGTCACTAAATTTGCTCAATTAAAGAACCATATGTTTAGCCACTTTCATACCAAAGATTTGGGTCGTCTAAAATATTTCCTTGGTATTGAAGTGGCACAATCAAAAGGTGTCATAATTTCACAAAGCAATATGCTCTTGATATTTTGGAGGAAACAAGTCTGACAAATTGCAAGTCCATTGATAGTCCTGTGGGCTCAAATCAAAAGTTAATGAGAGACCAACGTGAAGTTTTCGAAGACCCAAAGAGATATAGAAGGTTGGTTGGAAAACTCCTCTACCTTACTATAAAAAGACCAGATCTTTTTTATCCAGTGGGAGTTATGAGTTAATTTATGTAAAAACTCCACATTAATCATTGAAATGTTGTAATTGGCAATCTCGGATATGGAGAAGGGAAACCACAACAGGGATTGTTCTATGAGAACAAGGGAAGTACTCAAGTCAAAGGGTATCGTGATTTAGATTGAGCTAGTTGTCCAATTGATAGATCATCTATCACAAGATATTGTGTATTCCTTGGAGGGGAACCTTGTATCTTGGCAAAGTAAGAAACAAAGTGTTGTTACTCGATCTAATGCAGAAGTGGAATATCAATCTATGATTCTAGGTACATGTGAACTTGTGTGGAATAAACAATTCCTTCAAGAGTTAAAATTTTGTGAAAATGAGCGGATGAAGTTGTATTGTGAGAACCAAGCAGCCCTTCGCATTGCCAATCCGGCTCACCACTGGTTCAACTCAGATGAGCCGGGTTAAAAATTGACCCACATAAAAAAATACATTTTTTTCAAACCCAACCTAGCTCGAACCCGTGGTAGACCAGGTTGGCCTGTGAGTTGTAACCCATTTTGACAGCTCTACATAATCTCACGATTTCAATTTTCTAGATAACTGATTTTGAGAACTGATGAATACTAATAACTCTTTCTGGGAATAATATATGGGACTTTAAAATGAGCAATAAGGATCACTTCTCATAAGTATAGTTTACACTAATCACAAAATAAAGGTGTTGAAACCATTCAACTAGATAAAAACCTGTATGCTGTTTATTAGCTCCTGCGGATGCTCAATCCGTAGCCCTACCTGTGACGAATGTAAAAAAAACAAGAGTTATGACAAATTGAATGTCTAAGAAAACTTCATGCAATCATTTTTATTCAACTGAAAAAAAATTACACATGACCAAGAAAGGGAACATGATGTTATCACTTAAAATGGTAATAATGAATTGGTCAATCAAGGATATTTTGAGATCTAGGTCAGCCCTAAGGATCTACATTAGTTTCTATCTACTAACTGAATTTATAGGTCTAGCTTTCCATAAAGAAAGCTCCTTTGGTGTCTATGGTATGAAAGAAAAGATAGACAAAAAAGTTCAAGGGAACTCTAGCTCTAGATTTGTGATGGGTTTATTGAGGGGAGGATTTAGTAGGGAGAGAATGCATGAATTTGACCTGAGCAAAATCCACATAAGAAATTGACACCACTTTCAATCTAAAATCTTAAGGAAATGATTTATGGGTCTTCTTTCTTATGGTGCTCAACTTCCTCATCTCTATCTAGTATGGGATTTAGACTCACACTTGGATTCTGAACAATCTCCTCTTAAGGATGAGTCTCTTTTATATTAGTATATACCCCCTCAGTGAAAGCATGTACAGAGTGACCTTTAATCATAATGGTCTAAGCTAGTCACCAAGACAAACCAACAACTCTAATACCACTAATGGATTGATCTAGGAGAGGATTTGTTAGGAAGAGAATACATAAATGTGACCTGAACCCAACCTTCATAAGTGATTGATACCACTTTCAACCCAAAATCTTAAGACAATTGGTTTATGAGTCTTTTTTCTTATATGATGCTAAATTTTCTTATTTTTACCAAATGAGACATAGACTCATACTTGAATTTCCAACAGTTAGGGACAAGGCTGTTGTTTTTGCTTTTATAATGGGAAAAGGATTCTCTGCAGTGGCATTATCACAACATGTATCTGCCCATTAAAAAATAATCATAACATAATATTTTAATTCTAAAATTGAGATGTAGAAAAGTAGAAGGTAAGATTTTAACACTTGAGGAGATCCAGACAATCAGCAAAGAAAAACTTGAGGAAATCCAACGGTTCTTCAGAGATGAGAAGATCCATTCCCTGTTTTTGGTTTGAGAAAAGGTAGTCTATTTTCATTTCTTAATTTCTCTAATTATTGTAGTCAATTTTGAAAGACGTTTCTTGTGTTGCGAGGATGCCTAATCCACTTGATTTTTACTGTTCTTTTAATTTCCTCTTACATCAAATAAAATTGCATTTAGTCAATTTAGTGGCATCTCTACCACTGAGAAATATTTCACTCCATCAAAAGAAAATTTAATAATCCAGGAAATGTACAGTTTATGCAGATTGGCCCTCCATAAGACAACTTAATGTAGGCCATTCTCCTAGCCACTAATGGATTAATAATGCATTAATTTGATATTGTTGAGAATGCCCTGAAATTTTATAATGATCAATAAACTGCAATGCTGCAATGTCAGTTGAGATTTTCAATCCTTTCAAAGTGTTAAAACTGGCACCTTCAAATGTAAGAGTCATATGGGAAAGACAAGAATAAAAGACAATCTTAATGTCAAATGAATATCAAAGAAAAACTGAACCAACTTAAAATAAACCCACATGAATCAAGCCTAACTTGTAAACAATGCACGGCAGTACAGCACTACCATTTGGAAGTTGGAACAGTTTGAGGAATATATAAATCTTTCATGCGGATATGCAAACAGATGATTATGAACAAATAAGCATACCAACTTTACTAAATTGAAATAAAGATTCAAATACTATGTCAATATAAACTCACGGCAAAATCTTTTGGTATTAATTCCACATTGTTAGCATGAAGTACTTCATATGTATCACGAGCAGAATGACCAACAGCTAGAATAACTGCATCATATTCCATCTTCTTACTTGCTGAACGTAATTTATCAGCTGATTCAGATACCACGACTCCCAGAACATGTCCATCTTTTATAACTAAATCATCCACTCTTGTTCCAAACTTTATGGTGACCTAGAAAAATAAGCAGTATTGTTAATTGGACAATGTGAAGACAACTACAAGGAAAACTATAATGACATAAATATATTTTTAATAATATAAGGAGGCTATTGGAACTCACACCCAAATCTTGCAGATGTTGCCTAAAGTTGCGCAGCAATGGAACCAACCTATCTGTCCCTAGGTGAGGTTTTCCATCAATTAATATCTGTTTTGGAGCTCCAAACTGCACTAGAGTTTTCATAATCTAAAAAGAAGATATGAAACCAGCCATTCAGTAAGAGATATAGGTTAAGCATTGACAGGACAATTGATAAGCCAATAAAATATATTTTGTTGAAAACAGTATGTTCTGAATGTTCAGAAGATTAATGAATAGTGCTTAGTTTATGAATGCTCATTAATGTTTAGAAGATTCCCTAACAGTGAATATATTATGTACTTAGGGAATTGCATTTTATTTACTATTTAAAAATGAAATTAGTTCTGAAACGTATATTAATATATGGCCTGTTCAATTCTTTTGCACTCAAGCAATTCATATAAACTATGTCTTCAACTATATTGTACACAGAAATGACATACAATACAACAATACATTTGTTGTCCCAGAGAAAAGAAAGTATCGGATGGAGACTAGACAGTATTTGTTAGGGTATAAGGTGGGAGGATATTCGGTATAAGTTAATTAGAGTAAATAAATATAGTATAGGTTAATTAGAGTAAATAAATATATATTCTAGGAAAATATTCAATATAAGATATTCAGTATAAGTTAATTAAAGTAAATAAATATAGTATAAGTTAATTAGAGTAAATAAATATATATTCTAGGGAAATATTCAATATAAGATATTTATAATTAAGGATATATGCTAGGATAATATATGGGGAGATATTTATATATAGGGATATTTATATTAAATGCAAATATATTCTAGGGAAATAATTAGTGAGAGAGGGACAGGAAGTAATTAGTATAAATAAAGTTAGAGTCTAGGGTTAAAGGTATGCTTTTGAATTGTGAGTTTTATAAGAGAAGTTATGCTCTCAGGTAACTGACGGAGAACTTGCTCCCAATTATTAGAAATAATTGACGGAAGTTATGCTCCCAATTATTGTTTACTTTTGTTTATTCATACACTACCATCAATAAAAGAGATTCATTTGTTCAATTCCATTCTTTCATTATTTTTTTGCTTGTTTTGAGTGTGTGAAAGACTGTTCTAGTTACGTTCCATACTCGGATACGTAACAGTATTCTCAGTCCACACACTGAAGATAACAAGACAATTGCCTAATTAAACACCCTACTATAAGATATAATCCTAATATGAGTACCATCAGTTTTTCCATGAATAATTGCTACCATATCAGACAGTTTCTATAGCATAGGATAAGTAATTTTCTATGATATATATATATACCCTAAGTCCTCATATTAAAAGGTTTAATAACTGCAATCCTATTAACTGCAGTTGTATGATATAAAATAAGTTATAGTATAGGATGCAAGTGATGGTACTATAAGAAAAATTAAGCCAGATTAGTAGCTAAATGTTTTTGTCAACACTCTGGATATGATTTTACTAAAACCTTCTATCCAGTTATCAAACCTATTTCTATCAAATTAATTGCCACCCATTCTCTACCTAAGCATTGGGCTTTGCATCAACTTTATATTAACAATGCATTTCTGGATGCATTCTCTACCTAAGCATTGGGCTTTGTGTTGTAATTAGAGAAGATATCTTTAAAATCTTCCTAATTAGAGAAAATAGATATACAATCTTCTATTTTATTTATTTTATTTTGTTTTCCTAGTTTCCCTATTTCTCTTTTTAGGAGAATTAGATTATTACAAATAGAGAATATGAGAATGTGTTTTTTACGATTCTGAATAATAAAATCAGTCTTATTTTCTACTCTTTGCATCAACTTTATATTAACAATGCATTTCTTGAAGAGACTATCTAAATAATGCAGCAACCTCCAAGATTTGAGGCTTCCGATTCCTCACTCATCTGCAAGTTAAATAATGCTTTCTATGGCCTTGAATAAGCTCTAAAGAATTGCTTTGACAAGTGACAAAACACACTTCTACAATTTGGCTTCACATATAACAAGTGTGGTCCTTCTTTGTTTGTATACCATCTGATGTTGTTTATCTAGTGTTTGATGCAGATAGCATAATAATTACTGACACTTCTCCTTGTCTTGCTCAGAAGATTATTAAACAGTTAGGACAACTTGATTATTTTTTGGGTATTCAATTTATGAACCTTCATACTGGATCAGTATTACTTACGCAAAGCAAGTATATTAAAGACCTATTGCAAAAGAGAAATACGCTACAAGCAAAAGCCATATCCTTTCCTATGATGTCTACCTGTAAACTCTCCAAAAATGCTTCTACCTGACTCAACCCTAATCCAGAAGTGGTTGGAGCACTTTAGTATGCTAAAATCACCAGACCTGAAATAAGCTTTCTTGTGAACGAAATCAATTCATGGCCAAGCCTCTTGAGTGTCATTGAGCTGCTATCAAGAGAATTCTTAAGTACCTTAAAGGTACCCTTTATCGCATTCATATTCAACCTGCAATTGCTGGTCAACCTTATTCTCTTCAGGCCTTTGGTGATGTTGACTGGGCTGTTGACCCTGATGACAGAAGATATACCTCATGAGCTGCCGTCTCTTTTGAACCAAATCATATTTTCTTGGTGGTCCTGAAACCAACCTGTTGTAGCATGGTCCACTACCGAAATAGGGGAGTCTTGCTAAAGTTACTCATGAAGTTCTTTGGGTAGAAACAATTCTAACAGAACTACAAGTACCTTTTTCAACTCTAATAATTTACTGTGACAACCAAAATAACAGTGTCTCTTGCTCGCAATTCTATTTTGCATGCTCGTAAAAACTATATATATATCAATTTGTTCTTTGTCCGAGAAGGGATTCTTGCCAAGCAACTTCTTACTCAGTACATTCTTGTTCGAGATCAATGGGTTGATGTTCTCACCAAACACCTCTCCACTATTTAACTTTTGTTTTATTAGGGTGATTACGCTTCCATCTTCATTTCAGAAACCTTGATTTTCTAGGGGTGAATGAATATTGTAAGAGAGTTAGTTTTGTAAACCTAACTCCAGGGCAGTTAGTATGTTGTAACTGTCTGTTGTCAGTTCTCTTTTTATATCAGATCAATATATAGAGTTGTCTCTCATGTATTCGTATAGGATAAATTCAGTTTCAATAGTACAGATAATATCTTTTAGTTTTCTCTCTCTGGTTTATCGGCAATTCCCGAAACCTTGCAATAAAAAGCTCTGTTGGTGCTTTGTCTAAGGAAGGACAACAGACAGAGGCAACAACAGAATGCATTCATTATCATCACAAATTATGAGAGTATCTGATATTAACCTCATAGGGTAGAAGTAAACCATTTATCAGTTAGAAATGTTTTCTTAATAAGTCTACAAGCAAAATCCGTTAATTTAACACATACACAGGATGCACATATAAGCTTTATAAATACTAAATAGGAGGACTAACTGTAAGAACACTGCCACTGTTGCGTCCAATTCTGGTTACCAACTTTCCATCGCTCCAGGTACCTGCACCACCCTGCCACACATAAGTCCTTAATAAATGACAAAGTAAATAAACAAGCAGACGCATATGAGAGAGAGACTAGACAAATAAAGAAACATGAGAATCACAAATGAGCTGAGCAAAATACCTTTAAAAACCCAATTATAATTTTCATATGATTTCAAAATTCCTAAGCAATGTATATATATTGCAGCCTAGATGACCATTAAAAAAGTACACATTATTTCCATTAAATCAAACAACATGTCATAATATACTTGACTGCTGGGTTTTGTAGAGGTTCTGAAGAAAATTCAAGTTGAAGTAACAAGCGACAAAGTTGCAAAAATGGAACAAAAGAATATTTTCATGTGTTTTCTTTTGGAGAAAAATGACATTTGTCAAAACCTGACTAGTTAACGCAAAATTTAAAATAAGAGTTGAATGGACCTAGTAAGAAATCCAAAAACAAACTCATTTTAAGACAAGTGATGAATGATGTAATCATGAATGCACCATTTATCATAGTGAGACAACAAACCATCATTAAGAGAAATAAATCAAGATGCATAGTACAACCTCCCCAAAGCAGAAGTTACTTTCCAATTCTAAAATTCGACGAACTATAAGAGCGCCAATATCACGCCCTCTTCTCTCTACTGGTTGACCTCTTTCTATCAGTGTAACATCTGCTCCTAGCTGAGCAAGAACAAGAGCTGCAAATAAGCCAGAAGGCCCACTACCCACTACCGCAATTTTTGGCTTCCTAGAAGCCTGGTTCTTGCACAACTCCGTTGAGAAAATGCTATGTCCATTTCCCCCTGCCAAAGCAGCTTCTTTATTTTCTTTACAGTCACGAATGATACTTTCCAGATCAGCAAAATCTCTTTCATCATGCACACGTTCCACAAGGCCAATTTTAGGCTCCAGCCGTGAAATAAAGTCCCAACAACGAGGCTCCAGACTGATGAGCTTTTGGACATCCATATCCACAGTATGTACAAATTTGGGCTCTTTTAATTTCTAAAAAAAAATCAGAAAAACAAAATAAGAGGACGCAAATGGAATTATATAAGCTATGGAAATTCAAATTGAAACTAACTGCTTCAAAGATTCCACACGTGTATAGATTTATCTCCTCAGGTTTATGTTCTGCATTTTGTTTATTGTTTGACACACACAAGTCATAACCAAAGAATTGAAATACAAAACATCTAATCCATACACTAATCCGTAACAAAAATAATTAACAATTGCACAAGACCATTCCAAACGTTAATTACTACAGTCAAATATTTCAAACCTCGAGCTAATTATAATGACTAGAAAGTTCAAATTCCATGTACAACTGCAATTGCTATAAAAGATTAATACTTTGGATTTTGGAGGCCTCTACAACTGTAATGCGACCACAATTAGGGTCATATCAGCCACCCCACTATTCCAGGCAATGCCCGCCCCCATTTTCAATTTAACCTATATTGTCTCTTTCCCTCTCTCAAATTTGTTTTAACGTAGAGAACAAAGATTGAAATGCATATTGAAGAGTGAAATGCATATTGAAGAGTGAATTTTAGTTTGTCATTGAACAACTGATATTAAAACATACCTTTCTAGCATCAAAAGACTTCCTAACGACGGTGAAAGCTTCTGCTGGCAACAGAGAAGCGACCTGAGAGAGAGAGAAGGGAAAGAAAATTAAAGAATATTTCTTTATCGGTTTCTCTTAGGTGGAAGGGTGGGTTTTGTTTGAGTACCGGGAACTTAAGAACTTTGGCAATCTGCTGGAGAAGGGCATCGGAAACATGGATAGAGTCCTTGCCGGGATCTTGATCAAGTGGAACGGCGAGCTTGAAGAGCCTCCACGTGCCCTCAAACTTGTCCTTCTCCTTGGACTCGGATAAGAGCTCTTTGTGCTTTGTTCTCAGCCTCTTCTTCTCGGAGGGGTACCTCTGTTTACCGGTTCTCTTTGCACACGAGATGCGCCATGTTTCACTGCCGGTGTAAGGAACTCGTCCATGAGTGCGACCGTGAAACCAGACAGCATTGTGGTGGTGTTTCATTAAGCAGGTGCAGGACGAGGAAGGGGAGGGAACTACGAACATCTTCTCGTGTTTGTGAAGTCAAGTGACTATGCAATTAGATTGCTTCATTTGGATAAGACATTTTTCATTTCCTTCTCTTATTATGAGACATGTTAGCTGCAATTTTCTTTTTTTCTTTTTACTTCGAACTGAAAATAAAGTTTTTTGTTAAACCTTATTTTTTTAAGCTAAAATTTTTATGTTTTTAGTTTTATTAAAAGCAACTGAACTCCTCACATGAAAAAGAATATTCATAAAATAAAAAATCTTGTTTGAATTTGTTTTAGGTTTAAACCCTCATTTGGTCCTCATATTTGTATGGCAATTTCAATTTGGTCATCATATTTTTTTTTTGTCTCAATTTGGTCCTATAATTTGTAAAATTGAGGCAATTAAGTCCTTTCCGTCAAATAATGATTAACGTTGTGAAACTGTGATGACGTGATCTAGAGAAAATTAATTGAATTATAAAGATTTAAATACGTGGATATTAGTATTTAAAATTAAGCTTTTGACGTGGAATTAGATATTTTTATTTAGGTTTTTTAATTGAAACAGAAATACTTAATAGGAATTAGGGATTTGACAATTTGGGAATCGCGTTGTCGCCACCGCTGTTTACCGTCGGAGACATCGCCAGCATGGCATCGGGTCCTCCCTTCTCCTTCTTCTCTTCACGTGTGAGAGAAGCTCTCTCGTTCCTCTATCAATCGCTTCTTGAGTGAGTCCGGTCACTACGAGCCACGAGCCAAGGCGCCACCATCGCCACCGGTCGCTACCAAGCTCGCCGCCGGTCACAATAGAACTGTATCGTTTTGAATTTGGGGATTTTCCCTTTCCTATTTTTGCTTGGTGTATTTGGTTGGTCTCCCAACAAGGAATCAACACCTGAGAATCTTGAATTGTCTCATTCAACAATTTTCTTCTACAGGAGGCTTGTAGCTTTTACATGATAGAAAGTGCTTTCACTCTCTCGGTGGCCTTTCTCATAAATGTTTGTGTTATTTCTGTAAGTGGTGTTGTGTGCAATTCTTCGAATTTGAATGAAGAAGATCGGATGAGCTGTCAGAATTTTCCCATCAACCCCCTAGGCAATACACATTTCCTTATTCATCTTACGGGTAACATGAACTTGTTTTAAGGATATGGTCATTTTTATTTGCATTTCTTTCAATTTTCTGTCATTTTCTCTTATGTCCATTATATTTGCTGACAAATATTCTGGATATTCACAAGACTCCTTGTATCCTATGGTAGGTGTTAATTGTCCAGGAAGCACTTCCTGCAACAGTTTTATATGTGCATGTATAGTTTCACTGAACCTTTTACAGAGACCAATTTATAATTAAAACTTCATCAAAAAAAAGAAAGAAACCATTTGTAGTAGAAATTTCTTTACTGAAATTTGTTCCATTCAAAGCTTCTTTACCCATTCGATAGATATATGTTGTGAAGGCAAATTTAGAAATTATTGTAATATGAGCAAATATCTTTCATGAGAGAAAATAAAATATCTTCTGATTTATTGGTTGACCCTCACACTCACTATTCTGATTCGTTGCTGAGTCTGGTTTATATATGTTACAACTTTTTACCATTTTTCGGTTTTTCTCCAACTCTGGTTGTATTGAAAAGATGTCCCAGTCAAGAAAAGATTGGAACTACAGCACTGCTTTCAGCGACTGAGGCAGTCGTTTAACCAATGGCAGTAGCAAGTGTCCCTAATGGTCCTTGGGGATAAAAGTTATCTTAGTTTTGTTGTGGTTCACTTACATAATGGCTATTTTGAAGTATTAGTGATTTTTGTCTATTTCTAGATTTTGTATTTCCCCATGAATTCTTTCTTCTTTCAGGGATTTCTTGATTTACTACTGATGTCATGGATTCTGAATATGTTAAATATCTTTGTCTGTTGCGGTCATTGGTAGATCAGCCAGGACTGGGAAGCTCATAATAATTGCATCCGTAAGATATCATTTCCATCGAATTTTCTTTCACCTTTTCACTTTGGATTATGCTTGTATTGAAGAAAGGCTCGGTGTTAGGTTAGGTCCTTGGAAGCATGGTTTGTGTGAGTAGAGTGAAGAGCTTGAACGTATTACCCCTTGCCTTGTGACCCTCCACACGTGTGTGTGGCGGAAGCGGTGGCATAGTGACGATGGAGGAGCAAGTCACTTTCACCGCTCCTGTCTCCGACGACCCCCTTGTTGCCGTCATCGACGGCGGCTTCTCCAGCCTTGTCTGCGCTCTCTTCCTTGAGGCACGCGGCGTTCGCTCCACCGTCTTCGATACCGTCAATCTTAATCTCTTCTCTCCTTAATCCTAATTCACTTCACCATTTGTTATGCCAAAGCTAAAGGATTTTGTTTTAGGGTATTCACAGTCTTGGAAGAAGATTGGGAACCAGAGTCGTCAATTCACGGTCTCGCAGTGACCGAACTCGTTCAAGAGGGATTGACAGAGGAGAAACAACAGAGCTTCTCTCTCACGTTGGAAGAGAAGAAGGAGAAGGGAGGAGATAATTACATTTGGTGCCATGTCAAATGTTTATCTGTGACTTTTTATTTAAATATCAAATTCCACGTAATATAATATTTATATATCTGTGCACCAGGTCAGCCTCTGTTAACACCGTGAGTGATAATTTAACGGTGAGGGCTTAATTGCCTCACTTTTACAAATAATAGGATCCAATTGAGACAAAAAAAATATGATGACCAAATTGAGATTGACACACAAATATGAGGACCAAATGAGGGTTTAAACCTTTGTTTTATACAAATTTATCTTGATAATGAAAAGGTAAATAAAAAGGTTGAAGTGAAATATGTCACACTCCATTTATTTTCTCTCTTTAGTGGAGGACAGGTGGCATGCTTCTTGAGTTTTCTCACGTGAGTGGGAGACAAAAAGGGCAGCTGCATTTAATTCCCCATCCTCGGTGAACGTGTGGCAGCAGAGGAAATGAGAGTTCCTAGAAAGGGGAAGACAAGTGGCAGTCAGAGGGTGGATCGAGCGTCCTTTTTGGAGGTAGTATTTAAAATGGAATTTTTAAAATTATGCAACCTTTCTTCTTCCTCAGACTCAAATTCCAGAAACCACTATTTTCTCCTCCTTTTCTCTAGAAACCCCAACCTTCTTTCTAAGATTCTGACCATTTCTCCAACTCCGATCACCTTACTCCTTTTAGATAAAATCTTCCCGGAGCCAAGACCTTCAAATTGCACCGATCAGAATCTCTGTTGGACGACTTTGGATTTTGGAAGACACCATAGAAGTAGTTGCTAGGAAGCTTAGCTAGAATAGAAGTAAGGGAAGCTTATAATAAATTTAATTACGATTATTTTGTATGCATGATTTTTGAGTATATGCTTGATTGAATGTATGATCTGGTTGTTGATAAATGCATGCTTGATTTTAGTATGAAACATTCTGTAAGGTTGTTTAACTTAGTAAAATTCTGATTCTGTAATCGAAGGGTCATTAGGACCGTTCAAATTTTCCCTAAAAATGATCGGTCTGGATTGCATTAACTCTGTAGGAATCAGTTGAAGACCGATCGGTCTTGTACTATTATATTGAAAACTTTGCTTAGTTAGTCTTTAAAAATGAATAACCCATTTTAGAGCGTTCGGTCTTATACATCATAATCATTGTTGAGTACTCGGTCTTGAGAGCACTCGGTCTCATGAGTACTCGGTTTTCAAGAGTGTTAGGTTTTGAGAAGTGCTCGGTCTTAGACTAGCCGTCGGTCAGGTTAGTGCTCGGTCTTATACCAGTACTTGAATCTTTAAAACATTCGGTCTATAATATTATTTTATTTGAAAAGTGCTCGGTCTTATATTGACACTAAATTTCCTAAGGAGTGTTCGGTCTTGTACTGGCACTCACTTTATTGAAGAGAACTTCTATTGGTCATCAAAGCATTAAGCTAAAATTATAAACTTTGTATTCGGTCTTTTCCAAAAGTTACTTATGACATTTGACTGTTCGTTTCCCTCATGAATAAATCTATATTCCTTATAGTGTTCGATTTTCTTCTCTGTCAGACCGTTCGGTCATCTGATGAAACCCCTTGTTATATTCGGTCCCTTTATTTGTTCTTGACCGTTTGGTCACTCGTTGAATTTCTTTGATACTTGGTCTTCTTATTTCCATTCGGTCATTTTGTTATAGTATTGTTCATAAGAAAAAGAAGTAAATTATGAATAAGGTTGTTGATAGTATAAAATAAGAAAGAATGAAGTTAATATGTGTAAGAGTATTCCATGGAGGAATATCTCATGAATTGGAAATTAATTTGGTAAAGTATGACTATGGTCAGAACTCAGGTTCTGCTCTATCCTGATATTCCGTGATTACGCCTTCTCAGGTAGAGAAGGGTAACTCATGCGTGGGAATGGCAGGAGGTCCTTTAGCCTGGTATTTCTATACCGAGGTGGTTCCACTGGACTAACCTCTGGTGGCGGTCTGTTGAGTGTATCCCAGCCAGGTCCACCCGAGTGTAAAGAGCGGCGAGCTACATGGTTCATACTGTCCGGACAACGTCAAGTAGTGGTTGGTCAAATGGATGTTTACTGTTCGGTTTTTAGAATGATATATTTGGATTTATGATAGTGATGTTTGAACTCTTGGTGTATGTATTTTTTTAAATGTATGTGTAAACGATTAATTAAATTTACATAAGCTTACCCTTATTTTCCTGTCTTGCCTATGTTGTTGTTCGGTATTTGACCGTTCGGTTTGTTCTCTTCACTGCAATGATCATCCTTTTGGATGTGAGCAGAGGGTGCTCATGAAGATACATTGGAGGATGCCTTGCAGGCCGAGCAACCTTTGGACGTTATTGCCGGAGAGCAGTGCAGGATCGTCTGGTCCTTAGTTTAGGGTTTTACTTTTCATCTAGCGTATATAGTCGTTCGGTTCAGTGTTTTGTAAGAACCGTTCGGTCTAAACATCTCCCTTTTGTAGACCGTTCGGCCTTGACTTATAAATTGTATATGACTCTGTATCTTGTACAGTTTTAATTCCATATGATATTTCATATCTTCTTTCATTCTAATTGTTCATTTCTCACTGTTCTTCATTATTATTCATGTTAACTCCTTAAATAAATTATACCTCTTGTTATAGATTTATTGGGATGTTACAAAATATGTATTTTTTTTAACTTCAAAGAAACTTAATTAATGAATTTTAGTTTTAATGAATTTTTAAATAATATAGGTTTAATCATTCAGGAAGTCCCTTTTTCGCGTGGAATCTCAATTTCGTCCTTTTCTTTTTCGTTTTCTCAATTGGGTCCCAATATTCAAAAAATTGGGACAATTAGACCCTGCCGTTAAATTAGGCCCAACGGCGTTAGTTTGTTGTTGATGTGGCACACTGGGCTGACTTTTTTTCTCCACGTCAGTTCTATTGGTATTAAATGTTAATTTTTAAATCGTAATTCTCACTGACTATTTTCCTAAATTGAAATTTAGATCTGAATCCTAATTTCAATCTTTTTCCCTAAATCAATTTGGGGATTTTTCTTATGGGTCATTTTGTCACGCCACAGGGAGAGTTTTCTCTCCTCCCCCGTTCTAGGGAGGTCGCGGGTTGGAAATAGTAGATACCATTTCTTCTTCTTCTTTTCCGGTTTATTGTGCTTGCAGGGGAACCATTCTCCTTCCCTTTCGTTTTGTTTCTTTCATCTCGTGAAAAGGAAGATGGACTTGTGGCGGTGAGAATCGATGGCGGAGGCATGGCTCAAGCGGCGTTCTCGCCTTCAGTTATCGGTGGAATCGCGAGACTTTCGTGGTGCAAGGGTTTCTTCTTTTTTCGTTCCAGGCAGTGTAGTAAGGAGAGAGTTTTCCTTTCCTTTCTCCTTCGCTTTGTTCTGGTTGGGGTTTTTTGCAGAAAACTCTCTTCTTCCCAATTTCTTCTTGGGTCTGATTTTCGCTTCGGGGAAAAGCAAAAATTTTTCTTTTCTTTTCAGTCTTTGGTTGCGATTTTTCGTAAGGAGGTGATGGCTTTAGTGTTGTGTGGTGGTGGCGATGAGGCGTTGAAACTGTGATAGGCAACGCTTTCTTCTCGACGACAAGTGCTCCAGCATCTTCACGACGAATTGGATTTCTGTTCTTTTGCAAATTTTGGACTCGTGATGGGGGCGACGACAACCATTATGGGTGGTGGTTGGTAGCGTCGTGGTGGTGGTTGGCAGTTGTGATGTTTGAGATTATAGTCTCTGGACGATAAAATTATATCTCTATCCCAATCCCAAATGGTGAAATGGATTGCATTTGGGACGAATCAGAAATTTCTTCCACTGTGAATCCCAAATTCGAATAAGTAAAATCTCAATTTCTGTTTTAAATCTATGCTTTTGTTCCAATTTAAAAAATTCAATTATCTACGTAATTTGTGCCCCTAACTCAGTCAGCCACATGGATATAATAAATTGACTCCAGTCTCCACGTCATAAACACACTTAATGCCGTGAGCTTCAATTTAACGAAAAGGATCTAATTATTGCAATTTTTTGAATATTAGGACCCAATTAAGAAAACGAAAAAGAAAGGGACGAAATTGAGATTCCACACGAAAAAAGGAACTTCATGAATGATTAAACCAATAATATATTATCAATTAAAGAAATTTAAATTTTAACAAAATTTGAAATATTTAAGTTGTTACATATTCTTCAACAAATCTTCAAAAGGAATAAAGATTGAAAATGTAAACAATCTTAACTAATATACAATTTGTAACTGGCATCAGTAACACTTTCTTTTCAAATTTTTCTTAAGTTTGAGTATTTTTAATTAAGTTATTATGTTTTGAGAGATGTGATTCTGCAATTAATATTTTAATTATTATTACTAATGGGATATTTTATTTAATACATTGTTAATTAAGATAATAAATTTTTATATTAATCATAATATTATATTATATTAATTATATAATATTATACTTTTTAAAACAAATAAGCAAGATAACAGGACAATATGACAATTACATCACCCATTTATTAAAAAGTTAAAATAAAATATAAAAATTTTAAATATTAAAAAGAATCTAATTAAAAATATCCAAATTTATAATAAACTTAAAATTTAATTAAATCAAAATCTATAACAAATTATTTAGTGTTGTTTTACGTACAATATTCATTTTATTTTAGTTTCCATTTTATTTCTTACTTATATTAAGATGATATTCTATAATACCCTATTTTTTTATTTAGACCAAAATGAAGCAAAATCTAGCAATATTGACAAACACTTACTAACTTTTTCTCTTTTTAAATCATATTATTAATGACATTCAATTCTATTCTTTTACTTAAAAATTATTGATTTATTTGAATACTCTTCCGCACTTATATTACAAGAAGAATACAAAGCAACATAAGCAAAAACCACTTAACACAAATGATGAAGAAAACATAAATTTTGATTTTTTTTTTCTGATATAGCACGGAATATATTTATAATTACGAGAATAGCATATTGTAGATTATATTTACTAGCACACTTTTTTATTTAAGTCAGAATTCGGTTTTCGGGTAACCGAATTCTCACCTACTTTTCTTTCTTTTTTTTATAATCTTAACTTAGAATTTGGTTTCTAAAAAACCGAATTATGAGTTATTTTAATATTTTTTTTTTATAATTTTAAGTTTATCTTTTATATTTTAGTATTCTTTATAAACAATTTTATTTTTTAAATATTTATAAATTTATGTTTGAAGTTTTTTTATAATGTTAGGTTAGAATTTGATATTTTAATATTATTTTTTTAAAGACTTCTATTTTTTAAGTATTTTTATTTTATTTTTATTTTATAATTTTATGTTAGAATTATATATTTTAATAATATTTTTATAAAAAATTTTATTTTTTAAGTATTTATAGGAAAAGTATATTGGAATTGGGTTTCCAACAAACCGAATTTTACTTATATTTTGAATTCTTTACTAGGTCTTCAAAAAGGAAACAATGGTTATACACATCACCTCGATTGGAGAAAACCACCTTCTAAATGAACATTTTTTTTTACGAAATCAATGGCCTAATGTGTTCATTGGTGCACTAAACACCACCCGTGACCATTAAACTCACCCACCCATCTAAAATAAGAAACATGAAACAATAATTTGAAAGTAAACTCATTTAGGAAGCTTAAAAAAACGTTTTTTTTTTCAAAAATTAACTGCATCGAGTGCAGTAGTCTAAAAATTATGAGTTAGTAGTCATTTGAAAGCTCTTTGAGTCTAGATTCCAACAAAACAAGAATCAACTCATTTGGAGTTTGGCGGAGAAAGTTAAGAACAAAACAAGCATCGAAGGTCAGAAAAACAAAGTTGGGGAGCGTTGTTCATCCAGGTCGGGAGCATAGTTGAAGTTTTGGTACAAATGATCATTTTTCTTGTAATCGATTACCAGGGCAGAAAATGACCAACAATGCTTGTGGAGCTCATCTAACTCACAAGAAAGCACCTAAATGATCTTTTTACTCAACAATTCAATGGCCTAATGTGTTCATTGGTTCGCTAAACGCCACCCGTGACCATTAAACTCACCCACCCATCTAAAATAAGAAACATGAAACAATAACTTCAAAGTAAACTCATTTAGGAAGCTTAGAAAAACGTTTTTTTATTGGGATATTAACTGCAACGAGTACAATGGTCTAAAAATTATGAGTTAGTAGTCATTTGAAAGCTCTTTGAGTCTAGATTCCAACAAAAAAGGAATCAACTCCTTTGGAGTTCGGCGGAGAAAGTTAAGAACAAAACAAGCAGCAAAGGTCAAAAAAACAAAGTTAGGGAGCGTTGTTCATCCAAGTCGGAAGCATAGTTGAAGTTTCGGTACAAATGACCATTTTTCTTCTGGTAATCGATTACAAGGGTCTTGTAATCGATTACTAGGGCAGAAAATGACCAGCAATGGTTGTGGAGCTCATCTAACTCACATGAAAGCACCTAAATGATCTTTTTACTCAACAATTCAATGGCCAAATGTGTTCATTGGTGCGCTAAACGCCACNCGTGACCATTAAACTCACCCACCCATCTAAAATAAGAAACATGAAATAATAACTTCAAAGTTTGGGAGCGTTGTTCATCCAGGTCGGGAGCATAGTTGAAGTTTCGGTACAAATGACATTTTTTCTTCTGGTAATCGATTACAAGACCCCTGTAATCGATTACCAAGGGAAAAAGAGTCATTTGTCCCGAAACTTCAACTATGCTCCCGACTTGGATGAACAATGCTCCTCATGATGGTTTTTGGTCTATTTTGGGTCAGTTTTATCTTTTTTTGACAGAAGACACAATAATTAACTTTAATAGAGAATGAAGTTATTGACATCGGTGAATGAAACATTTTATTTTATTTTAACATAACTGTCTTGCATAACAATATCTGAAGCACAATTGACATTATGACTACATCGATCATTAAAAGTACTAATTAACTAATCACTCCCCATAATGGGATGTGGACCCTCTAATGCCAGGATTGTTTGGACAATGATTTCTTGTGTGGCCAGGGGTTTTATAGTATGAGCAATTTCGTGGGTGTGCTTGTTCCATGATGTCCATTTCAGTCCTAATTTTGGATGATTTTGGTCGACCTTTTGCATTCCTTTTTGTGGCTGGATGAGGCCAAATTTCCGAGCCTTGGTATGGTGACCAATATTCTTCATGTCGTAGCTCCCCAAACATATTATTATACACTTCCATGATGACATCCAACCTATAGTAGGAACTGATGTAAATGTTAAAGTCGTGATGAACATGTTTGCAAGCTGCTAAGACATGTGAACACGGTAGATGAATCTTTTGAAACTTGCCATAATCACACCATCATTCATCCAATCTGACAACAAATTTTCCTGTAAGTCGTATTTCTCTTGGGTTTAACATCTCCTCGACTCTGAATCTTGTTGTATTTCTATCAAATTCAACAACCCTGTGGGTGTTTGATTTTGAATCAGTATCCTATAGGACCTTCGTGGCATTTTCAGAATAGACATGACCAACACTTATCATTGCAGTTATCTGTTTCCCTCTTTCTATGAAAAAGGAGTTACATCTTGTGTATGTGGCCAATACTATGGAGGAGATTGGTAAATTTCTTGTCTTCTTCAAGACTGAGTTAATTGCTTCGGCTAGATTTATTGTTAGGTGACCCCATCTTCTGCCTTCATCATACGCAAGTGTGAATTGTTGTCTTGGAATTTGATCAATCCAAGCTGCTGCTTGAGGATTTTTTTCCCTAATGATATTGTAGTAATAGTTACATCGCGACTCAGTCATTGCGTATGCTGCAAAAATGTTTAAGAAAATAGTAATGATTATGGATAACGAAGAATAATAAAGGCGAAATTTAATTGGTTAAAGATTTTTAAAACGAAGTAGTTACCCATGTTGACAAGGTCCTTCTTCAAACTTGTATCCCTGAATCTTCAAGTAAAATTTTGTGCAATGTGTCGAATGCAATACACATGCACACATTGTCCTTCTATCCACCCACTGGTTGGTCTGTTGAATGCTGCACTAATGGAGTTGTGGCGATCCGAAATTAAGCACAAGTTTTGTTGAGGTGTAACATGTCTCCTAAGGTTTTTTAGAAAAAACAACCAAGCGTCTGCTGTTTCACCCTTAACTATAGCAAAAGCAATAGGGAGTATGTTGTTTCTCCCATCTTGTCCCACAGCCACCAAAAGAGTCCCCCTATATCTTCCGTATAGGAATGTTCCGTCCACTTGCACCAACGGTTTGCAATATGGGAATCCATCAACACAAGGTTTGAAGGTCCATAAAAGTCTTTTGAAATATTGTTGGTTTTGGCGGATCTCTTGGCCATCAGTAATTGGTTGTGTTTTCAATTTGTACACAAAGCCGAGAAGAAAAGTTTGCATGGCTTGTAGTAGGCATGGTAATTTGTTGAACGATTCTTCCCAGTTCCCATACACATGTTCAATTGCATGTTGTTTAGCCAACCAAGCCTTTCTGTAGGATGTAGTGTAACCCATAGATTGGTGTGGATGGGTCAGATTCCACCATCTCACGTATGTGATGGGAAATTATTCGTGATCCCAGCCTATTGTGATCTTGTGTGATGAGTTGTGTGGCACATGAGTGTGCACCATCAATTTTTCTTATTTCCCAGACTTGATATTGTGTACGAAGGATGGCTTGACAGTTCCATGGACATTGTTGATGTACACATTGCACCCTCAACCTTGTTGTGTTAGAATGAGTCGTTTTGTATGTACAATGGTTTTGTATGTGAAATGTGTTTAGAGCATCAATGACTTGTTCCTTGGTTTGGAACCTCATTCCCTGAGTCAATGTTCCAGGTTGATGGTCGAAAGTTTCATGCAAAACTGAATGGTGATCATATGCATGAGGATATTGTTGTAGATGTGAGGGAAATTCTTCATAGGATTGGAAATGTTGGGGTGGGTTGTACGGAGTAGAGGTAAAAGGTTGTTGTTGTTGGATGGAGGGGACATCTAAGTTTTGATGTTCATCATGATCGTGTTGGCTTAGGATTTCATCCTCATCCTCATCCTCACTAAATGGATCTAATGATGATGAAGGTAAGCCTAATATTTCATTTTCTTGCAAACACTACAAGAAATATTGCATTTATATACAGATATTTATATACGGATTTTAATCCGTATGTAATTTAAATATTACATACAGATTTTATATACGGATTTTGAAAAATAAATTATATATAGATATTATATACAGAATTTTATCTACCGAAAATCCGTATATAAAATCCGTATATAATTGTAGCGTGTGATAGTGGAAAGATTTTTGAAGGATAAAATCCATATATAATTATTATAATCCGTATATAACTAAAAACAAGTTTTATCTACCGATATTATATACGGATTTGGAAAATCATTATTTAAAACAAATTAAAGTTTCAATTGATTATTCAGAAGCCTTTTTTCCTTAATCTTCTTCACTTTTCTCTCTTCTCTAAGCTTCTTCCCCATCTTTACTCCTCTTCATGCTTCTCCTTCAATTTCACGTGAACTTCTTGAACCCTCCTTCGCGCTTTTTCTTTGGCCTTTCTCCTTCGTCTTGAACGCTATCTTCCTTTCAGGTTTGCTCTCATTTTTCACATTTCGTCTTCCTCGAGTTTCCTCTTTCCACTCGAGAACTCCTCATTCGTAATCCATTTTTTTTTCACACAATCTTCTTCTTCTTTCATATTTAGCTTTTCCATAGCCTTTGCAACCATAGAACATTTGTTCTACCGATTCATTAGTCGATCTACATCTCTAGTTAGGGTTCCAACCTCTTTTCACCATTTTCTTCATTTTCAACCGATTAAATCCTATTTTATATCGATTAAAAGTCTTTCCACCGATTGATTCTTCAATTAGCATCATTTACACCGACCAATCTTGCATTTACACTGATTAATCGATCCATTTTGGGTTTCCTTCGTCAACCTAGGGTTTTAGGGTTCTTCGCATCGTATCCTCTCCGTTTCTGGAGTATTCTTGGATTCTCAGGGTTTGTTTTCATTCTCCACTGATTCGGCTCTCGGTCTCGAGTTCTCTTCCCAATTTACATCATACTGCTGCGTTTCTTCACTGGAGGAGCCTCATTACAGTTCAAATCACGCCTTCAGGCCACTTCTCGGAGTTGGTTTTCCATCATTACCTTAGGGCTGCTATATTCAGGAATCACGTTCCCTATCCCTCATTCTCTTCTCTGTTTCGTTCTTCTTTGCCCTATTTTCATGAAAACACGCTTTTATCAGGTGTTGATCGCGCCATTGATGTACTGGGTTGTAGGATCTATGTTTGTGCAGTGAGTTTAGGAACCCAGCTCTCACAAGCTTCGTTGCTCGGGCAAACCCCGAGGGAGAATGACACTCCTCTGGTGAGTTTTTAAATTTTGCAGCTATGAGTTATAGTGTCTTGGTTGTGTTATAGTTATAGTTATAGTTATTTTATTTTAGCATATGGGTTGCGTAAATATTTGGGTTTGATGATTATGTTTTGCGTGATTGTTACTAGTTGAAGGAACCTAAGTGCATCATTGTATTCGTTATATAATGTTTTAGTTGATAGAACTAGGATGGTTGTCCTGTAAAACTTAAACTGTATAGTCCATAAATACAATGTCTGGTAATGAAGCTCNAATCTTTTCTCGAAGCCTTCAAAACCCGAAACTACCATTTGGATGAGTGTGTGGGAGAGTGTTAGGAAGAGGGAATGTAAATGTAACAGAGGGGGGAAGGGTAGTTGCAGAGGATGGTTGAGAGAAGGTGAGGTGAAATGTTTGATTGGAAGTGTGAG
>NC_028357.1:9997032-10000367 GCF_000741045.1 Vigna radiata var. radiata | reverse complement strand
ATTAATGAATATTATACATTTTGTAAATTTATTTGACAATGATGTTTATATAATATATATATTTTTTAAATGTGAAATGCTTGTTATTGTGTTCAATAAAAGTTATTGTTGTGATTGATTGTGTGTGTATATTATAGGTTTATGACTAATATATGCATCGATGTTGAATTTTCAATAAAAAAACTATTAAATTATATATGGATTTTACATACGAATTTTCCGTATTTAAATTATATACGGATTTTACATACGGATTTTTCTGTATATAATTTACATACAGATTTTTCCGTATGTAAACTATATACGGAAAAATCCGTATATAATTTAGCTACGACTGTTTTATATAATCCGTATATAATCCGTAGATAAAATTTTATTATATACGGATTTTAAACTTTATATACGGATTTTGTCCGTAGATAATAGCGTTTTTTCTTGTAGTGAAAGTATGAGGGGATAAAGGTTCTGTGTTTTAATGTGGGAGATATTGCAAATGTTGTGAAGTGGATGAACCAGTTAATAGTTCAGTGTATGACTGTATGTCATTTTGCCATTCCCCTAAATATGTGTTGTTAAGGTCAAAAGAGTGATGTGTGGGTTGAGTAGCTGACGATGGTTCATCTTGGGTAGATTGTGTTCCAAAAATGGGTACAGAAGATGGAATACCTGTAGTATAGGTGGAACAAAGTTGTATGCATGTTAAAATTGGGTTGGCCTCTGTGATATCGATTGCACCTTCTAAGTCACCGTCATCTTGAATTTGAGTGGTTGTAAAAGTGATATGTCTGCCACATATTTGAGTTGGAAATCTGAAGTGGAGTTTTGGAGGTGGATGATTTGGATCTCTGTTCGACTTATGTAGTAGTATCTCTATTAATCTAGACAACGTAAAACCTCTGTGAATGCGAATCATGATTTTGGTGTCTGATGTAAACAAAACACCACTTTCAGGATCAGAAACAATGTCACCATTATCATAGATGCATGCGTAGATGGAAGCTGCCATTTTAAGTTGTGGTAGAAGATGTTTGAATGGAGAAGAACAACACAATGAAGTGTAAATTTATATGTTTGAATGTGTGTATTGTAAATGGTTGATATGTGCATGTTTTATAGGTAAAAGTTGCACAATAGCTTAGTTGATGATGTCACTTGCAATAATACATTCATTTACTGATGTGTACACTAACATCAGATAAGTGGAACAACGACAAATAACATGCAATACTTCAATACATTTTGAAAAATAAGGTAGGTCATCCTCAATCAAGATTTAGTGAAAAATTGAAGTTATTCATCAAATCGTAATAAACTTCATTAGGGGTTGTGTTTGGTTGAATTGGTGTAATAAATGCCATCATCTCAACATGAATCTGCACAACTTTTTCTGTAGCCATAAAAAATATTGTCTCCAAGTCGTCATCTACAGAAATTATACATGAACGATAATGTGCAGTGCCACCACATATGTAGATTGGTAACCTGTATCGTAATTCAACTTGATATTGGTTTAGCGTTGACATGTTGAAGTGGTTGAGGATTGCTTGCTTGACTTAAACAATATTCATCGTATCAACAATGGTGACCCAAGCTGTTTGGGAACTAATGTACGTTTCAGAATAATTTTCTTCAGTGAAGATGGTGCCATTGAAGTGCACTAACACAGGTAATGGGGTAGATGTCATGGCTGTTTACGATGCTTTTTCCGTGACTTGATTAGATTGATGGAATAAGGTAGAAGTTCCTACATTTATAGGCTGAGATGTTCATTGTGGACACTATGTATCACTTTAACGTAAGGGTTAAAAATAAAGAAGTAGAGGTGAATAAGTGCGTTTATTGTTTTCCCACATGCTAAAAGTTTGACAAGTCATGCTCAATGTTTTGTCCATGTTTGCAGCACTTTGTATGAAGCAACTGGCATTTATTGTTTTCATGTATGAAAGTTAATTATTTTGATGCATAGTACGCATGGCTGGATGTCATTTTTCCTACGCATGGAGATTTTGGTGAATTTAATGGGGTCTACCAAATACACCTTTAGTTGTACCCATTCACTTTTGCCATGTGAAATATGACTATTTCCTTGCACGCAAAAAGTAAAGCCCATTCATTTCTTTAGTATTATTATTATATTCCTTAATATAAAACAAACATGTTTTAGGGACATGTGAATGTGGTGGTGTTAAAGAGTTCTGTCAGAGTCAATTATTTACTTGCTTTTGGTCATTCTTTTACAGATGGAGATTTTGGTGAATCTAATGGGGTCTACCAAACTTGATATAGTTGTACCCATTCACTTTTGCCATGTGAAATATGACAATTTCCATGCACGCGAGAAATGATGCCCATTATTTTTTGTCACCACATGTTTCTAATTCAACTTTATTATAAATATTATTAAATTATTCATTTCTTTAATATCATTAATATATTCTTTAATAATAAAACAAAAATGGTGTTAAAGAGTTCTGCCAATATCAATAATTTACTTGATTTTGGTCATATGCTGATTTATTATCTGTACAGACTTTGACCATGAGATATACAAAATTTCACGTACTTGTTGTAGTAAGAGATTGTCATATTTTTTGCTAACTTTAATCCAACGGATGACATTGAATAGATGTATTGAGCAAATATATCTTCAACTGTGGTTGTTCTTAACTTCATCACATACTAATATTATTGCCATCAATTAAATCATAGACGACCAAAACACTTCAAAGACGTTGTTGTGGAGGCAAGAAGAACATAGAGCTGCGTATATTGCATCCATGGTATGTTACTTTTGTTTTTCATAAACTTAAATTTTAATTAACTTTTGTCCTCAACTTTCTTCTTTTATTGATTTTTAGGATGTAGAGGGTAGCATTATCTCTTCATACTGTCATTCGATGTCTGAACCACATGTTGTAGTTGCTCCTGTTAAAGTTGATATGAGGGGCAGACAAGACGAGAATTGGGTTACTAGACATGCCCAATGGATAGACGTATGGAACAACAGGCATGACCTAACATTGACGGGAATTCCAGTTCTAGGGCCACTTGTCCACACAAGCGAGTACATGTCCTGGTATTTTGAGAATGCAATTTTGTTTTTATCCATTCCACAAATGTTGAATGACCCTAGGATGCAACGTGCCTCGACATCGACACATCTTCATTCTCCTGAATACCATGACAGTAGGGACCATGAAAACACTCCTTATGCAGAGTGATGGGTGTCGCCGCCCAATCAAATTTGATGTGCATTTTAAAGTGCAGTATAGCTAGGGAATGACCCCTAGGTCGTCTCCCAAAGACCAATTTTGCGATTCAGAATCAAGTCAAAC
>NC_028357.1:9988303-9989680 GCF_000741045.1 Vigna radiata var. radiata | reverse complement strand
ACAAAATCTGGACAATGAAAGGCATAGGCAGAATCCCCACAAAGAGTCAATGAAAGCAGATACTCACAGAATCATCCAAACAGTTCAGTACATGGAAAACAATCAATCAGTTCAAGAGATGAATCAAAAGCAACAGAGCCTCACAGATGCACACAATCAGTGTTTCTCTCAAGTGTCTAAGGTAAATCAATGTCACTCGAAGCACTCAAGAAAGCAAACACAAATAGACTTGGCAAGCCTCTAATATCAACACTCAATCACACATGCATGTTCAAATCAAAAGGTCTTTTCATGGTTGTAATGGGGCCAAGGACAAGGGAGGATATCATATGGATAAGAAGCTACAAACCAAAAGGAACAGAGGAGCAATGGGGAACAAGTGTAAACACAATCAAATCACACCCAAAACCTCTAATTCAATCCTCTTCTTGACTCCATTATTCACACAATTTTTTTTTAATTTTCCTCATTTTTTTGTATTTTTTTCTTTTTTTTTCATCTTGTCTCTTTTCTTTTTTCTCTTTTCAGAACACAATTCTAAGAGACAAGATACATGATATTTACAATACAACCGCAAGAAGAGGACTCACTAGCCAATTCATCTGCAACTCCTAANAGACCACACTTATTCCCAAAACAATTCCAAAGCTCCAAAATTCCCTAAGGTTCAGGTAATCATGGTTTTTCACTTAGGCTATTGTATGAGCTTCAAAACAAAGAAATGGGGAAAGTATAGGCTTAAGGGGGCTAACAAAAAGATCATAACAGGGTAGGCTATCTGGCTAGAGAGGCTCAATCAACAAAATGCCTTTATCATTTTCAAACATGCTCATGAATCAAGAATTAACAACAGAGTCAAGCCAAGGCAAATGTGCAAGCAATCTAGAGACATATCACACACAAGAAAGATCATCAAATGGCTCAAATCTCACACAGGTAATCGGTCACAATTAATCCAACTCTCAAACATCATGATTATCTTCCACGCAAAGAAGAGCAAAGAGTATCAATGCAGTGAAGGGAAACAAACAACCTAATCACAGTCCAGAATTCACAAAAACATGCAAAACTGTACACAAGACTCAACAAAATTCACTAGAAAACGAAATCTAAACAAAGAACAACCTCCCCTAATAGACCACACTTAAACGACACAATGTCCTCAGTGTGTCACAATCAACAGATCAACAATCAAAACAATCATCAGATACAGACAAAGTGCAATAAAAGTGAGGAGGGAAGGAGAAAAGAAACTCCCTGAGTCAGTTGGGAGGGTAGGTGGGGTAGACCAAAGACGTCTCCTCCACCACTGCATCCAACAAAGAAGGATTGCTGAGGAAAGGCTTCAGTCTATGCCCGTTCACCTTGAAGCTTGTA
>NC_028357.1:9973779-9985118 GCF_000741045.1 Vigna radiata var. radiata | reverse complement strand
GGATCCATGAGAGAAACCGTCCTCCATCTCCAAAACATAGAAATCAGCAGGAAATATCAATTCACCTACCCTAACCAAGACATCCTCTATATAACCAGTCGGGTGGGTAACACTCCTATTGGCCAACTGAATGACCACACCCGTGGTTTGCAAAGGACCAAGAGACAGAGATTTATAAATAGGCAATGGCATGACATTTATAGATGCACCCAGATCCAGCATAGCATTTTCAAACTTACTATTACCAATCACACAAGGAATGCAAAACGTACCTGGGTCCTTGCACTTTTCGGGGATGTGCGGGACCAACTTACCAATAAGAGCCGATACATTCCTTCCCATGCTAATCCTTTCATCGCCCTTCATCTTCCTCTTGTGTGTGCATAACTCCTTCAGAAATTTGGCATACTTCGGTATCTGTTTGATGGCATCGAGTAGAGGTATGTTCACCTCTACTTTCCTGAAGGTCTCCANAATTTCCCTATCNACCTCTTCAGTNTTTTTGCTNGGAAGTGCTCGTGAAGGGAATGGAAGAGGGATAGGTCGGTCAATCAAAGGAAAAGGTGCGACAGCGGTGGTGGTGGAAGAGGAAGAAGGTCCACCTAAAGAAGAACCACCGGCTGAAGAAGAAGATCCACCCACCTCACATGTCCTGCGTGGATCGTCATGGTCATCCTCTCTAGGACAAGTGGCAGGCACAGGTGTAGGTGTAGAAGCGGGCTTAGGAGGCACAACAGTCTGCTTCCCTGACCTTAGGGTGATGGCACTCACGTTCCTAGGATTCTGCACAGTCTGGGAGGGTAGCTTATTAGAATTTTGAGACTGTGTCTGGTTCATCTGAGTAGCCATCTGACCCATTTGGTTAGTGAGACTTTGTATAGAAGCTCTCGTCTCCTGCTGAAATTGCATATTATCTTTCTGAAACTGCAGGTTTTGCATAGTCATCTGTCTCACTAACTCTTTCAATGAAGGCTCAGAAGAAGTGGAAGGTTGGGCAGCTGGTTGGGCAGATCCCTCTTGCTGCTACTGTTGTTGCCTCTGGTGTTGTTGCATAGGTGGAGGCACATATCTGTTAGGTGCTCCGACATTCTGGAAAGGTGGCGCCTGCTACTGCTGCTGTGGCGCATTGTTCCACCTAAGATTGGGGTGATTCCTTCACCCTGGGTTGTACCTGTTGCTGGACAAATCATAATTTTGCTATTGTGGCTGCCTGTTGTTGTAGATGTTAGTAGCATAAGCTTGAGGCGCATCAGAGGCAGCTGATGGTTGCAAAGTAGGACAAGCATCTGCGTAGTGGTCACGAGAAGTACAAACAGCACATAATCGTTCAACAGATGTGGATGAAGCTGTAGGTTTCTGGCTGGTTGCCAACTCTGTCACTAACTTCGCAAGAGATTCAATCTTGTTTTCCAACTTGCTTTCAGTAGCAGATAAAGACTGGGCAACAACATCATGTACGCCCCTCACAACAATGACATCATTCCTGGCGCTAAACTGCTGGGAGTTGGAAGCCATCTTCTCAATCAATTGCCTGGCCTCAGCAGGTGTGGTGTCTCCAAGAGCTCCACCACTGGCAGCATCAAGCATACCCCTATCCATGTTGTTCAAACCCTCATAGAAATACTGGATAAGGAGTTGTTCAAGTATCTGATGGTGGGGACAACTTGCACAAAGTGTCTTGAATCTCTCCCAATACTCATACAAGCTTTCTCCACCAAGCTACCTAATCCCAGTGATGTCTTTCCTGATAGCTATGGTCCGGGATGCTGGGAAAAATTTCTCCAAGAACAACCTCTTCAGATCATCCCAGCTAGTAACTGATCTAGGCGCCAAATCATACAACCAATCCTTAGCAACACCTTCCAGTGAATGAGGGAATGCCTTCAAGAAGATGTGCTCTTCAGGAACATCATGAGGTTTCATCGTGGAACAGACAATGTGGAATTCCTTCAAATGCTTATGTGGACTCTCACCTGCAAGGCCATGAAACTTGGGCAACCAATGAATCAGTCCAGTCTTGAGAACAAATGGAACGTCCTCATCAGGATATTGGATGCACAAGCTTTCGATATCGAAATCAGGTGCAACCATCTCCCTAAAAGTCCTCTCACGAGGTGGAGGTTGTGCCATATTGTTCTCAGTATGAAAAATAACAGAATCAGAATCAGAATCAAGTGCAGATGCAATAGATGCAGTGGATGCAGTATGCACAGAATACTCAGTAGTGGGATGCACAATATCTACTGGAACAGACTCAAACACATACTCTAAAGACAAATTCCTAAAATGCCTAGCTAACCTATGAAAAGTCCTATCAATCTCAGGATCAAAGGATGGTATGAATCCAGGATTTCCTCTAGTCATGCACTAAATCACAACACCCTCTAATCATGAAACAATAGCACAAACATTCAAAACACAGAAACAACACAAGACAACATAAAGACTATCACAACACATCAAAACACAGTCACAAGACACACAATCACAGACAAAAGACTCAATATTGAACCGTTGGTCCCCGGCGACGGCGCCAAAATTTGATGGGTGTCGCCGCCCAATCAAATTTGATGTGCATTTTAAAGTGCAGTATAGCTAGGGAATGACCCCTAGATCGTCTCCCAAAGACCAATTTTGCGATTCAGAATCAAGTCAAACACACAGTGAGGGGGGGGGGTTGAAAGTTTTGCATATGAGAATTACACTAAAGTAAAATGCATAGAAATTAAACACAACTCGAATAAGATAGAAAGCATTTTAAAAAAGAAATAAAATGAAATAAAAATAAAAACTCAACCTACAATTCATACTAATTTAAAATAAAAGAAAATAAAATAAAAATTAAAGTTTATCTAAATCCTAAACTAATTTAAAATAAAAGAAAATAAAATAAAAATTAAAGTTTATCTAAATCCTAAACTACTTTAAAATAAAAGAAAATAAAAAAAAAAACAAGTTTATCCAAATAAAACTATTGCAGGACGTGACATATGCCTTTATCCNAATTGAAAAGGAATTGAATGTATATTCCTTCAATCATCAATGACTGCTTACGGCCTNCACCAATTTGCCAATCCCATGGATGAAAACTGAGACACCATTTATATGCAATGCTAAATGAATTNGTTTTCATCTCTTCCAACAATTAATGCCCCTTTTACTAGATAAAAGCAAGATTGAAGTATGCTATTTAACTCAATCACCAAACTGCTCCATTTCAACCACGGGAATTAGCGCCTCCCAATGCAACTAAAATCAATAAATGATTCACTCCAATAATTCCTCAACCGTGCATCCCAAGACGTGGCAGCANCACCACTTTTCTCCAAAGCTATGTATGCGCCAATTTTTTTCTTCAATAGCCACCGTGAATTCAGCAACAACAACGTCACATCCCATCACCCAATTTACTAGCTTTGCTTTTTTTTTTTTTAAGACCAAATAATGTGCAGCTCACTTTCAGGAACAAGCAATTTCAGCCAACACATTGGTAAATAAAACAAAAGAAGGAGCTAAATGAATTAAGCCTCTGCACCAAGTCCCATCACCACAACTTTCACTTACTCCTCTTCAATCTCACGCACAATTTCGGTGCAGCTAGGAAAGTAAAGAGAGACCACGTGGACTACTGGAAATGATGGATAGATGAAACCTTTAAGCTAGTAAATGCAACACTCATTCCAAGGGCAATGAAAAAGTTGGTAAAACTATTCAGCAAACACATTACTTNTNGGAACACATTGTAATTGTGGAATTTAAAAATAAGAAAAAAAAAACCGAAACAACAAGGCAAGGGAAAGGCNTTAATTACTCAAATGCTGTAAAGTGTGGTAAGTTCTTCTTCCGAGACAATACTTGACTGAACCCCTTTACATTCAATGAGGGAAACATCATGAAAAAGGGAAAGAAAATGCTTTTCTTCATCCAACAAAGTGCCACCAGCGTTCAAGCAAGGAAAAACAAAACCAAGTGGTAGCTCTTCATTCCACCACACCAACACCCGNGAGCAACATTGTGTATCCCAGCAAAGANTCTGAAAAANAAAACACTAAAACGAGAAATGACGGCTCTACACAAACCTAGGACCAAGTGTCACTAAAAACTAGGGTGGGGTCCACCCAAAACCCTAGGGACATGTCATTTTTTCTATTGGGCTTTAGTCTACTTTACAAAATTGGCCCAAATATTACAAAACTTAGTTTAAAAACCTAATCTACTAAATTAAAATTTTACTAATCCTAAAGTGTCTTTGTGGAAAGTCTTCACTTAATTGGTGCCCTTCCAAGAGTCTCACAGTGTGATTCCAAAATTTCCCTGAAAAAAAAAAGAATAGGAATAATTAAGCTCAATTAATTCAAATTAATTAAAATCAAAATTATTGGTTCAATTAAGCCCAAATGGTGAAAATGACACAATAACTAAGAATTAAGCACAAATCATCAACACAATTTGGCGTGAAAAGCTAAGTTAATGGTATAAAATATCGACTCATCACAAAGCCAAGTATGGATGGAAGAAGGCATTCAATTTCATCGTTCTCTGATCTAGGCATGCCAAGCTTGTTAGGAGCTTATGCCCCTACTCCACCTTCGGCCCACGCTGTTGGGGGACCTTATGATAACTCCTTTTTTTTTTGTTCAAAGCCATAATGAAACAGGTACTTCCTCTGCTGCTTATGGAACAGATAAAGGTGAACAACATATTGAAGCAGAACCTTCACAAAAAGAACCACCTAGACCTCCACCGGAAGAACCACCTAGACCTCCACAGGGAAGGAGAAATCCAACTAGGAACAGGCGGCGACCACGTTGTGGAACTGGACACCATTATGGGAGTGATTAGTTAATTAGTACTTTTAATGTTCGATGTAGTCATAATGTCAATTATGCTTCAGATATTGTTATGCAAGACAGTTATGTTAAAATAAAATAAAATGTTTCATTCACCGATGTCAATAACTTTGTTCTCTATTAAAGTTAATTATTGTGTCTTCTGTCAAAAAAAGATAAAACTGACCCAAAATAGACCAAAAACCATCATGGGGAGCATTGTTCATCCAAGTCGAGAGCATAGTTGAAGTTTCGGTACAAATTACTCTTTTAACCCTGGTAATCGATTACATGGGTCTTGTAATCGATTACCAGAAGAAAAAATGTCACTTGTACCGAAACTTCAACTATGCTCCCGACTTGGATGAACAACGCTCCCCAACTTTGTTTTTCTGACCTTCGCTGCTTGTTTTGTTCTTAACTTTCTCCGCTGAACTCCAAATGAGTTGATTCTTGTTTTGTTGGAATCTAGACTCAAAGAGCTTTCAAATGACTACTAACTCATAATTTTTAGACCACTGTACTCGATGCAGTTAATTTCCCAAAAAAAAACCGTTTTTCTAAGCTTCCTAAATGAGTTTACTTTGAAGTTATTATTTCATGTTTCTTATTTTAGATGGGTGGGTGAGTTTAATGGTCACGGGTGGCGTTTAGCGCACCAATGAACACATTTGGCCATTGAATTGTTGAGTAAAAAGATCATTTAGGTGCTTTCATGTGAGTTAGATGAGCTCCACAACCATTGCTGGTCATTTTCTGCCCTAGTAATCGATTACCAGAAGAAAAATGGTCATTTGTACCGAAACTTCAACTATGCTTCCAACCTGGATGAACAACACTCCCCAACTTTGTTTTTTTGACCTTCGCTGCTTGTTTTGTTCTTAACTTTCTCCGCCGAACTCCAAATGAGTTGATTCTTGTTTTGTTGGAATCTAGACTCAAAGAGCTTTCAAATGACTACTAACTCATAATTTTTAGACCACTGCACTCAATGCAGTTAATTTTTGAAAAAAGAAATGTTTTTCTAAGCTTCCTAAATGAGTTTACTTTCAAATTATTGTTTCATATTTCTTATTTTAGATGGGTGGGTGAGTTTAATAGTCACGGGTGGTGTTTAGTGCACCAATGAACACATTAGGCCATTGATTTCGTAAAAAAAAATGTTCATTTAGAAGGTGGTTTTCTCAAATCGAAGTAACGTGCATAACCATTGTTTCTTTTTTGAAGGCCTAGTAAAGAGTTCAAAATATAAGTAAAATTCGGTTTGTTGGAAATCCAATTCTAATATACTTTTCCTCTAAATACTTAAAAAATAATTTTTTTTTATAAAAATATTATTAAAATATATAATTCTAACATAAGATTATTATAAAATAAAAATAAAATATAAATACTTAAGAAATAAAAGTCTTTAAAAAAATAATATTAAAATATCAAATTCTAACCTAACATTATAAAAAACTTAAAACATAAATATATAAATATTTAAAAAATAAAAATCTTTATAAAAAATATTAAAATATAAAAGATAAAGTTAAGATTATAAAAAAAATATTAAAATAACTCAGAATTCGATTTTTTAGAAACCAAATTCTAGGTTAAGATTTAAAAAAAAAAAGTAAAAAAAAAAAAAGATTAGAATCCAGTTACCCGAATACCGAATTCTGATTAAATAAAAAAGTGTGCTAATTTAGTAAATATAACCTACAGTATACTATCTCGTAATTATAATTATATTCCGTACTATATCAGAAAAAAAATCCATAAACTTTACTCTTAATAACCATATAAACCAATTCTTTCATCTATCATTGTTTAAATATTATAATATATACTTCCTTCGTTCACATTTTTCATTAATCATTAAAAAATAACTCTTCATTAAGAGTTTATATTTAAACAAGAAAAAGAAATAAAAAACGAGAAATCTAAACTCGAAATAAAAAAGTTGAAAATCTAACACAAATGTAAGAAATTTTGAAGAGACCGAAAAGCAGAAAAATTAAATAAATGTTTATTTACATCAAGCGTGACAAGAAGGTAAATGTCACATTTAAACCAATTGCCACGTGGTTAAAAAAATTAGGAGAGAATATATACTGATAGAGTTCATCTCTATCGCTCTTCTAAATTCCATCGCTATATTTTCTATGCTAAATCTTTTACGCACAGAAGAAGAAGGTAAATCCATCAAAACCGCATCTCATCTCACCAATCACTGCATTCAAGCAACACTAATCATGTCCACGTCACCGCTCAAATTCCCACTAGACACAACCTCAAAAGTCACCGGCGACGGCTCCTCCGGCTCCGGCAACCTCAGCTTCAGCGAGAGCGACCTCCCATTCAAGTCCAACTCAGCCATTTTCAAAGACGGAGGTGGCGGTAAAACCGGTTTCGACCTAGCTGACGGCACCGCTTGTTCCTCTTCCTTCACCTTCATCGTTTCAATTTTCAAAGAAGGAATTAGTAAAAGTTAAATCATGATTAGAAGCGTATGGTAAAAAGGATACCGAGTCGGTGGTGATATCGAAGAGACTAGATCTCCGGCGACGGCGATTGTGAGTGTGACGGCGGAGAAAATACTTTTGAGCGTGACTAGCGACCTGAGTGGGCGTTCGAGTCTTGACGAAATTTCTAGAAATTCCTCTCCAATCTCCTTTCCCAACGTTCTGTAATCCCAACAGGAACTGCCTGTGCTCCTCCTCCGTCCACGGAATCCCTAATTAATCCGTTAATCCCAACACAATCATTCATTCTCGATAACCAAACAAACACATCAAGAAAAAAAAATATTAATTAACGGATTCATTAATAGATTACCTCGCTTGCGCGTGCGACGGCAGAGGTGAACGACGTCGTCTGAGGCGTAGCCCGCATTGGGATGGTGCGGCGGAGGCGATTCAGAGTTTGGGGAGAGATTGTTCATGCTGGCACTCTTTCTGAAAACGGTGGGGTTGTTATTGGGTACGGTGAGGCGCACGCCGAAGAGCATGATCCCGTCTTTCTCCGCCGTACACATTTTAGGTTTGGTTTGGTTCATGCAAGAGGATGATGGAGAGTTTGTGTTTTGTTTTGTAATAAAAGGAGTGAGATGAGACGGAAAACTAAGCGGGTGGATTTGTTTCTCCTCCTTCTTCACGTGCTTATTTGTCAGATACTACTACACTCACTGTCATTGGCCAATCTTATTTTCCAAAGCATTAACATATATTCTTTATTTTGTGTGCTGAATAAATATTCGACAATCAAAAATAGGAAACTGTCGTATTTCTATTGGATATCGTATACATACATATATATTTTATTTTCAATTCAAATAAAATATAAAAGAAAGTTCTATTTTATAAAATTACTCTTTTTTTAATATTTCTTTGCATTATGTGAATAATTTTGCAATTAGTTTACTGTAATTTCTTTATTTATTATTTTTGAAATAATTGTTTTCATTTTATATTATTTATCTTTAAATGAAAAAAATTATTTTTAGTTTTTTTCTCACATTGTTTATTTTATTTTTATGTCTTTTTTTCAAGCATTTATTTATTTTACTTTTTGTATCAGAGTTGACTTGTTATGTGTGTATATGTAGGTTTGAATCAGATTAAATTTTAAATATCTAATCCAATAATTTTTCTTTCAATTCCACTTATTAGATTTGATTAGGTTAAAACATTCTTATAAAAAAAATTTAAATTAGTCTTCTCTAATCTCTCTTCATTCCAAAGATTTGGATTTTTGAAATCTAATCCAATAAAAATTATTAGATTTGATTTGGTTAGAAACACTCTAATTTTTGCAATTATTTCTTCTTTTTTTCTATCTTCCATGTTACTTTTCTTTCTATCTCTATTATATTGTCTTCATATCTATTTAATTTTATTAATCATTATACACGTCCAATATGTGCGTGACACGGAACTTTTTCGGATAAGGGTACATTATAGTAATAATTATGTAAATAATATATTATATCTTTTAGACACATTTTTAAAATGACTTTTGTGATTATACTAGTGTAAAAACGTTGTTTAACGTCATCCACAAGACGTCGGTTCGAGAGAAGTCCGACGTATATGTACGGGACGGAGGCATTATCGTAAATAAGTTGGTAACCTAGATATTGATTTCGAGGGAAGACGACGTCTATGAGATTGTAGACGTCTGCTCTGCAGTACACTGACGTCTAATGGCCTGAGGTAGGCGAGAAGACAGTCTATTGACGTCGGTTTTAATGGGGGACCGACGTCTACGGAGCTGCAATTGATGTTCTTCACCTGATTCCCAGGCGCTTAGACGTCATGTAGTCAAAAAGCGACGTCTATGGCCTGTTTGGAAGGCGGGAAGACAAAGATTTATGCAATTTAGATGTCGATGTTTAAGGGGAGAGACGTCTATGTGCCTATAATTAATTATGTTCACCAAACTCAGACGTCTGGCAAAAGGGCACCGACGTCTAAATTATTATAGACTTCGACGCCCCTTCAGAACTGTCGTCAACATCCCTGACAGTAAATGAAACGTCAATCGGTTCAGCTTCCTAGACGTCGACTCCCCTTTAAATCGACGTCTACTGGGCATTCAAAAAGATAGATTAAATGTTATCTTGAACATCGAATTAGTTAGATAACCGACGTTTAGGTGACTATAGACGTCAGTTTCTGGAGAAACCGACATACCATTTCATTTTAAATAAATCGCAGACTCTTCGCGACATTGTAGTTTCTGATATTGTCTTCCTCTTCTCCTTTTTCTCTTGCGACACCTCTTCCTTTTCTCTCTTGCGGCATTGCATTATTGTTTCTGATAACATCATCGTCTTCCTCCTCTCTTTTTTCTCTCTTGCGGCAGAGCATCCCAGGTGCGTGGTTTTTTATGGTTATTGTTTAACCTTTGTCAGTCTTTCATCGATTATCTTCTGGTTCAACTGATTAAAATTTGTTTTCTTTGTGTTGTGTTTTAGTGCAATTTTGTTCTTTTCTTGGGTAACGTAGTACCACATTCTCCCTTTGCTAGTTGTCTCCAAGAAAAGACGGCGTCTTTTGGATTTATGGTGACATTTCGACCAAAAATGAACCTGGGTCGTTGCCTAGTTACCGTTTCACTGTAATTTTTCCCTCTTGCGGTTGAAAATAGAACTAAGCAACAACCCAAGTTCGGTGTTAGGTCGAAATGCCATTAGAAATTCAAAAGACACAAGTTTTTTTTTTTAGGGAAACTAGCAAAAGGGAGTGTGCTACTAGGCTATCCAAAGACAGGGACAAAACTGCATTAAAACACAACAACTGTATTAGACGTCGGTTAATGCGTAGTTCGACATCTATATATTGCCTTTAGACGTCAGTCATGACACTAACGGACGTCACTATAGACGTCTGTTGGGTGTCTGTCCGACGTCCCAATGACGTCACCGATAATGACGTCGGTTATTTAATAGACGTTAAAAACCCAAAATAACTGATGTTAATTAGTGTTTTTCCACTAGTGTTAAGATTAATCTTTAAAAACATTATCCAAAGTATGTATCCACCCATTTTTTTACGAAAATAAAAATATTATTATTATAATTATAAAAATAAATGTAGATAACTTTTAAATTTTTATTGTATATAATTGTTTTAATTTAGAAAAATTGTTAAATTTAAAAACAAAAGGTGTGTCCTTTCGACAAAATTTGGTAATAACTCATAAAACACCGTTTATTATTAAATGCATCAAAATTTCAAGATGGATAATTTAGATCAATATAAGTATTTTATCATCAAAGCATCTCAAGAACATAAAAGTCACAATGGTTTATAATAAACTTTATTCTTTGAAATATAGTATTTTTCAATACCTTTTCCCCACAACTCTTTCAAGTCTACAATAAGGGAATCTATATATGGACATTTATCATATACATCCATAGGAGATTGTTGAATAGAATGAGAACTAATGGTCAAATGCCATAACTATTGCCCAAAGATCCAAAGAGATTAAAATCATCATTTGCTAAAGTCAATTGTATATTTCCAAGATCTAAAGCAAAATTAGGATATTTTAGATCAAAAGTCTCCCAAACCTTTGAATTTCTAGGATACCACTAGTGCAGCGAGGGGATTTTACCGCGGTTGTTTTTGACTATACGTCGCGATTTACGAACCGCGACATATTCAGCCGCGGTAGTAAATCAGAGACTTTAGGCCGCGGTTGGAACCGCGGTAACAAAGTTGGGGAATATGCCGCGGTTGTACAAGGAACCGCTGCCTAAACCCTTTTTTTTTTAAAAAAAAAATGTTCCATATATGCCGCGGTTCGAACTGCGGTAAAAGACCCAGGAATATGCCGCGGTTCTAGCACTAACCGCGGCCATATGTCTGTTTTTTTTTTTTTAAAAAAAAAAAAAACGAGCACTATATGCTGCGGTTGTGGTAACAACCGCGGCATATTCCCCTGCAGTTTTTTAAAATTGCAGGTCTGTTTTTGTGATATCCACTACCACAAAAACAGACCTGCATATAAAAACAT
>NC_028357.1:9966979-9969520 GCF_000741045.1 Vigna radiata var. radiata | reverse complement strand
AATAGGATACATCCATCTTAAGTATACTGGTCCGCACATCTTGATTTCTCTAACCAAATGAACAAGTAAATGTACCATGATGTCACAAGTAAATGGAGGGAAAAACATCTCTAGTTGACACAAGATGATAACAATCTCGCCTTGAAGTTCATCTAACTTTGTAGGATCGATGGCTTTACTACATATTGAGGAGAAAAATGAACACAACCTGTTTATGGCCTGCCTAAAATTTTTTGGCAAAATTCCACGAATAGCCACCAGTAACAATTATTGCATTAAGACGTGGCAATCGTGAGACTTCATGCAAATAAGCTTTAAGTCCTGCATCGACACTAAACTCTTCATATTTGAAGAGTATCCTTGTGGTACTTTGATACTCTTTAAANAAANNNAAAAACTTATCTTCTCTTGTCTAGACATTGTGTAACATGCANGGGGCAAATAAGTACGTTTACCAATCTCCTTGGGTGCCAACTCTTCTCGGATATTCATGTCAACCAAATCCAAANGAGCATTCACTCCATCTTTTGTCTTTCCCTGAATGTTGAGTAGTGTACCAATCAACTCTACATGCATCACATCTATGCAATGTCGAACATCTAACTTTGACCAATATGGAAGATCAAAGAATATTGATTTCTTCTTCCAAGGGGTCGTTACAGATGACTTCTTGGATGTTTTCCCAAATACATGATGTATTTTATTAACTTTTTCAAGAACTCGAAGGCCAGTAAGTGGATTTGGTGCTTCGTCCCTCTCTTGATCTCCATTGAATGCTTTTTTTAACCTTCGATATGGATGATTACGTTTTAGAAATCTCCGATGACGCAGATACACCGTCTTTCTTCCATGTTTCAATTGATGATCTACATTGTTTTCTTCACAGATAGGACATGCTTTATGACCCTTGACACTGTATCCTGACAAATTACCATAAGCAGGAAAGTCATTAATGGTGCAAAATAACATTGCACGCATCAAAAAATTCTCTGAAGCGAATGCATCAAATATTTCAACCCCATCAACCCACAAAACCTTCAAGTCTTCAACTAGTGGGCTTAGATAAACATCTATGTCATTTCCAGGCTGCTTTGGACCAGATATCATCATAGACAACATCATGTACTTCCTCTTCATGCACAATACAGGAGATAAGTTGTAAATTATCAATATAACTGGCCAACAACTGTGATTGGTACTCAGATTACCAAATGGGTTCATTCCATCAGTGGCTAAACCAAGCCTAAGATTTCTACACTCTTTACCAAATTCGGGGAATTTTCGATCAATATTTTTCCATTGCTTTGAATCAGCTGGATGACGAAGCAGCCCGTCAATTTTTCTCTCATCTGCATGTCATCTAAGGTTTTTAGCATCTTTGGGATTTGCAAAAAAATACTTAAGTCTGGGCACTATTGGAAGGTACCAAACTACTTTCAAAGTAGATCCATTCTTTTCTATCTCACCATTATCTTCACAATTGTTTTTTGACTTGTATCGTGATAAGACACATTTTGGNCACTTTGTCAAAAATTCAAACTCTTTCCTATATAAAATGCAGTCATTGGGACAANCATGTATCCTTTTATACTCCATACCCATTGGACAAAGAATTTTCTTCNCATCATAATTACGAGTGGGCAGTGTATTTCCATCTGGCAACATTTCATTCAACAACGTCAACAGTTCTGTAAAACTCTTATCAGTCCATCCATTGCTCGCCTTCAAATTCATGAGCCTTAACACCGTTGACAAACGTGTGAACTTAGTTGAACCGACATACAAAGGTGTTTCCGCATCAGTCGACATCGTCTCATACACATGAGCTTTGGCAAAATTTTCTGCTCCAACATCGCAGATCATGTCCTCTAATTTGTCTTTATCCGGTCGATCTTCTTCCATGGTGGAATCAGTAACATTTTCAGTTTGGGAGTCAGTGGGAAAATGCATTTCTTCGCCATGCCATATCCATGTTGTATAGCATCTTAGGAAACCATCACAGATAAGATGTTCTCTAATTTGAGTTGCATTCAACTTTCTCCCATTCAAACAGTTCACACAAGGACATCTAAACTTCACTTCATCATCACTTCTCCCCTCATTACGTTGCGCAAATTGTATAAATTCCTCTACACCTCTCTCGTACTCAACACTAATATGTGGTAAATTAATCCAATTTCGATCCATTCCTAAATTTTACGAAATTAAAATTATACAATTTTCTATATAAAATTATAAATTCAATCATACAATTAATTCAGTCATACAATCATACAATTAATAATCATTCAAATTATCAATTCAAACATTCAATCACACATAATTACATAAATAAAAACTTAAATAAAAAAATTTCATAGCATATTATTAAAAAAAAAATTGCTGATAAAAAAAATAAAAACTTAAATAAAAGCTAACATACTTTGGCTCTTCAAGAACGACCAAAACCACAACAAATTCGACAAAAATGATCAAAGCCACAACAACATATGCATCAAGAAACGAAAGCAAACATAGAGGCTTAATGGAAAACTTGACGAG
>NC_028357.1:9959509-9966304 GCF_000741045.1 Vigna radiata var. radiata | reverse complement strand
ATAGGCCGCGGTTCTCTGACCAACCGCGGCATATTCCCCTGAATTGGCAAGGGAATAGGCCGCGGTTCTCTGACCAACCGCGGCATATTCCCCTGCCAATTTATTGCAGAGGCTGACTGACGGGGAATGTTAGGAGGTTACAGGGGTATATGTCGCGGTTGGTCAGAGAACCATGGCATATTCCCTTGTTATTAAATTTTTTTCCTGACGTGGAGTCAAAGGTGATGGGTGACTGGGGTATATGCCGCGGTTAAGTGGGGAACTGCGGCATATAAGTTCGATTTATTTACAAAACTGCCACCGCGCAGCATTATGTTGCGGTTTCTGGTGAACCGTGGCATAATGTGCGCTGTATAATCCCTATTTTTTACTAGTGTACCTATCTTTGTTATTATTCTCAACATACAAACTCATACTCTTATTTGTTTTTTACGACATAAACATCTTTTCAATCAAAAGATCAATAAAAAGTAGCATAAAACTTTTGTTTAAAACATTTTTTTGTTGCTTTTCATTTATCAAATTATGTTTATTGGCAGTTTCATGGCCATTATGCTTCCATCCAAATCTCTTACATGATTTGCATCCCTCTTTATTTTCAACATCTTCCCAATACAACATACAATAATTATGACAGACATATATCTTATTATAATGAAGACCAAGCTTCTTGAGAAGTTTCTTTGCTTTGTAATGAAGGGATGCTTGCATGTTTAATAGCATCATGCAACAACTCAAAGATCATATTCATTGTTTTGTTACTAATTGGATCAAAACTTTAATGTGATAAATTTCACTAAGAAAGACAATTTTGAATAGTCAATGCATCCATCATAGAGTGATTGTTACCCATCTTTTAAGTAAATAAAAAAATCCTTCTTCCACCTTATCTATGTTCAAATGGTGTAACTGATTCTTCATTGTGCACATGTCAGACAATCTAAATGCATCATTTATATCATTATATTAATTGGATTTTCATTTTCTATATTTGTCATTCTATTCCACTTATCAATATATCCCCTAAAGCTACATTTATACTACATGGGCATATTATCATATAAGTATTTGTTCCATGTTGAAAGACAAAATCTAAAAAATTTATTTAGTCTCACTAAATACTATGGTGTATTACGTGACAATTTGATCCAAAATTTATCGATTTCTAAATATAAACATGTATAATTATAGAAACAAAAGATATAAAATTTTACGGAACCGAGACACTAATCTTTTTGGTGTGTTCTCCTTGCCTCTGAATGTCTGGATAGCTTGAGTCACTTGCCTTCCTCTGTTCTAGACCGTTCGGTTGCGTTCAGTCTAGGCCGCTCAGTTGACTTCTTGACCAGGAGGGGGGAGGTACCTGCAAAAGACACTCTGACGCTTAAGTTAGGAGTAGTTTTGGGAATTGTGTATCACAATTGTATGTTTGAGTTTTGATCGAACGTTAGTAGGATGTAGTGGAGTGTGAGTAAAACGTACCTAGCTTTTGGCTTTGGCCTTATATTTATAAGTTGTCTCATGGACCTAATCTGATTCAAGCCCAATAAAATAAAAAAAAGATTTTCCTTTATATTCAGTCAATTGCTCCTAAGCAGTTTTATCAATATCTTTAATAAGATATATTTGATTATTTTATCCTCCGCGCTGGATCATTGGCCCAACGATAAAATAAGCGCTGGCCTAATTGTGACTCTACTAGGTATAATACATATGCCCCCCAAGTCCGAGTTAAGCGTTCGGCTTTAGTCATGCTTAACTATAGGACTTATGAGTTTGAGGGAGACTGCTTTTAGTCGTTGCTTGTAGATGATTGAATGGTTGAACACCTGCGACTGTTTCAGTTTAGGACTAGAGTGAGCATTCACGGAGAACGTTCTCCACCGCTTGGTTTAGGACGAGAGTGAGTCCGTATAGAACCTCATCACTAGGTTTAGGACTAGGGGTTCTCAGGACGAGAGTGAGCGTTCACGGAGAACGTTCCCCACCACTCGGTTTAGGACGAGAGTGAGTCCGTATAGAACCTCACCGCTCGGTTTAGGACGTGAGTGAGTCCGTATAGAACCTCACCACTCAGTTTAGGACCATGGGTTCTCGGAGAGCGTTCCCTGGGTTCTGTGGACGGAGTGAGCATTCACAAAGAACGTTCCCCACCGCTCGATTTTTGGTTGACTATTTGGGGACCAAAATTTAAAATTCATGTTAGGATGAACTTGTGACGGCTTTAGCACCTTGTTGAAGCTAGGAGCTTTAAGGTTTGCTTTTCGAGACTACAAGTCGAGCTTTCTCAGTCGATGATCGCGTGCACTGGCCGAGGCCGAAGTGGATGATGACAACGATGCTCTTCCTCACCAGGTGAATTAATGACATTGCATCTAATCAACTGCATGCTCCATGAGAGGATTTGGAATTTTGGTCCAACGCATCAAAATCAAAAATTGCACCATTTCAATCTTAACCTTTGTCGCCTTGTTCCTCTCTTGACTGATTGCTGGATATTAGCTTTTTGGCCAAGGGAATTAAGATTACCATGATCCTTGTTGATGAAACTTCACGTAGAGATGATGATCCTTGTTGTGTAGCTTTTGTTTTCTGGAAGTTCCTAGTGTTAATCTGAAGTAGTGATGTCGAGACCAGGTGCTAGTCTTGGTTCCTTACGGTTTCAATGGGATGCCCCCCGGCCCCACGGTGGGCGCCAAAATGTTTCGGTTGATATTTTATGGGACCGAGAAACTAACCTTTTCGACATGTTCTCCTTGCCTCTAAATGCCTGGATAGCTTGAGCCACTCACTTTCCTTCAGCCTTGACCGCTCGGTTGCTTCTGTTCTGGACTGCTCAGTTGCGTTTAGTCTAAGCCGCTCGGTTAACTTCTTGACCAGGAGGGGGGAGGTATCTGCGAAAGGCACTCTGACGCTCAAGTTAGGAGCGGTTTTGGGAATTGTGTATCACAATTGTATGTTTGAGTTCTGATCGAACGTTAGTAGGATGTATTGGAGTGTGAGTAAAACGTACCTGGCTTTTGGCTTTGGGCTTATATTTATAAATTGTCTCATGGACCTAATCTGATTCAAGTTCAATAAAAGAAAAACAAATTTACCTTTATATTTAGTTAGTTGCTCATAAACAGCTTTATCAATATCTTTAATCACATATCTTTGATTATTTTATCCTCCATTGGATTATTAGCCCAAAATAAAATAAGTGATGGCCTAATTGTGATCTCTACTAGGTATAATCCAAAACCCAAACTGTTTTGAGTTTTAAAATGACTCTAGATACAATTTAAATTTATTTTTTTAAAGGCATAATATTAGTTTTATCAAAATGCCAGTAAATAATTGCCACTATAAAAAATGTTTGTTCCTAGTGTCTAAAGTTCTAATTATATTTACCAAGTCACATTGTTTCGTTTCAATATGATTGGTTTGATTTTTGTTTTAGTATTTAATTAAAAGAATGAAACATTTTCTTTATAAACATGATTAGGATTCCAAAGCTTTGTTTTATAGTTGTGCAAGACCTAGGTGTTGTGCTTGGGATTGCAAAATCAAATATTCAAGTGCACTTGATGACAAAATCAACCATGACTTAGTTGAAAATTATATAAAGGTTTTTTATAATAACAATTCAATTAAAATATCTAAATTTATCATCGACTTAAAATTTAATTAAGCCACTTTTTTTTTTCAAGAAACGGATTCAATGATGAGACTTTAGTTAATTTTACTCAATTAATTAGTTTTTTCTTTAAAATTGAAGTTGTTCATTCAATATATAAAAATTAATTAAAGTTACTGTAATTTCTTCTAAAAAAGAGTCACTGTTATCTTTTTCTTATGAAAACAGAAGTAATAAAAAAATGGCCATGTTACCTTAATTGATGTTAAAATTACAAGAATATAAATTTTTTAAACACATAATAATTTTGTTTTAACAATTCTTACTATTTTAAGTGTTAATTAAATAATTTTTACAAAAAAGTAAAATTCAATTATCAAGGATGAAAGTCAAGAAGATATTCATTTTTCTTCTACCATGCTAAATATTAAAAAAGAAGTTATAATTACAAAAATAAAAATTTAATAAAGATTAAATAGTTATATAAATAAGTTACCATAAGTGACCATCAAGGATCAAACAAAACTTAATATACCTTTTTTAACTTACTTAATAAACTAACTATTTTAGTAATTTAAATTAAAAATATGACAAATTTAATTAAAGACCGAATAAATATACATATACACAATCTCATCTTATATATCTAATTTAAAAAAATAAAGGATTAAATAGATTTTTATTAGAATTAACTTATTTTTAAAACCTTTATTGTAAAAACATAGGAAATGAAGTATAAAAATTAATATGTGTTTTAAAATAATGAGATCAAGTATTTTAATGTTAAAATAATTCAATAATATAAATAGAATTTCATAAACATGTTTTATTATCTAAAACATTTGTCATCTCTCTAAAATAATTTGATTTGCTTTTATAGTTCCTTATCAATAAGAGGTCCTAAGGACTTACTTTGATCATGATTTTGTGGTTTGTGTTTTTAGAGTTTCCTGAGCCGAGACAGGGGTAATACATTATATAGTCATGATAATTTTCCTAAAGTTAGTAATTTTCTATAATTTTGAATTTACAAGTATGAGTAGTGATTGATATGATGTTATGTTAATTTGATTGTAATTGATATGATTGTTTTAGTGTTAATTGTGTTTTTATTATTGTACTTGGTTATTTGATGTATGATGTTATGAATGATTTTGATTTGGACTTGATTAATCTTGTGAGTGTTTTGTTTTGAAGTGTAATGTTATAAAATTGGTGTTATGTCAAGAAGTAGAAAGTGTTGGAAAACAGGTAGGCTTCTTTTTACACCAAGAGGGGGTGGGGGGTGAATTGGTGTTGTATAAAAAATAAATTCTTCTGAGTTGTTCTTGTTTGTATCCTTCATAGCAATGGACTTCTTTTCTTCAATCTCCTCTTTATCCTTTAATCTACCAAGTTCCAATTCATGTTCACTGATAACGGTTTAAAACACTGTTATTTGTGACATGATTTTGATCCAAAAAGCACCCTTTTTCACTTAGAAACTTGCTTGGACTCATCCTTTTTTTAATAAATTGTGTGAACAAGAGAGTTGAGGTTGATTTCATCTATTTTATCACTAATTCCCTTTGTTTCGAAAAAAATTGAAGTAATACTAGAAGAAGAGATGAAAGACCAAGAAGAAGAAGCTCAGAAAGGGTCAAAAAGGCACCAAAAGGAGGGAAAACCCACAGCACAGGCGACCAGGAACGCAGTTGAAGCATAGAAAATTGACGTCCGCCGCCCGGGCGGTGGACCTCGACGCCCTAGGCGTCCAAAACTGACGCCCAAGCCCAACATGATTCTCAATTCACGCTTGGGCGAGCTCCTTGCGATGCTTGAGCGTGAATTCACGTAGATAGGTCCCTGTTTTTGCTCTGATTTGATTCTTTTGGACCGGACCTCATTCTAGAGCACTTTTGACACTATTTGAAGGACCCTGGGGCTATAGGTTTTGCAACCCTGGTAGAGAAGAGCATAGTAATACACTCTCAGCCAATTCTTAGTCTTCCATTCTCTCTTTCTTTCTTCCATTATTCATAGACTTTCCCTATGTCTATGGGGAACTAATTTCTATTTGTTGTTGGGGAATGACGTAACCTTGTAAACTCTCATGTATTTGAATAGATTCTTAATTTCATATGCTTTTTCATTAATTGTTAGAGTAATTCATCTGTTTTATTCTTGCTTATACAATAGCATTATCTGTGAGTTGCATGAGTGCCAGGAGGTTTCTTTCAATTCAGGTCCTTGTTGAATTACTCCTAAGGTTTATATTGCTCAGGGATTAGGGTATGAGTCTTAGTCGTCTTAACCTCTTGATCTTCACATCTTTTTACCAAGAATGCTAGGAATTGTATGAACTGGTAATTAGGGACAAGCTTATTTACTGAGGGATCGGGTTTCAGTGATTTAGTGAAGGACGTTAAGTTTAATGCATAAAGAAGAATTCTTATATATGTAACATCCCAGCAACTTACAGGGAATGTTGACTGCCCCCACACATCAACACAAGGCTTTCCAGTGTGCTTTGTCCTTACTCGCACACTTTCCGAGAAAACTTCCCAGAAGGTCACCCATCCCAAATTACTTCAGGCTAAGCACGCTTAACCATGGAATTCTTATGGGTTAGGCTACCGAAAAGCAAATGCATTTGTTTTCTTGTAGCCTATCCCATAAGAACTCCATGGTTAAGGGTGCTTAGCCTGGAGTAATTTAGGGACGAGTGACCTTCTCGAAAGTCTTCCTGGAAAATGTGCGAGTGAGGACAAAGCAAATTGGAAAGCCTCGTGTTGATCTGTGGGGGCAGTCAATATTCCCTGTAAGTTGTCGGGGCGTTACAAATGGTATCAGAGCCTAGCCTCTCCCAGTATGGTGGTTCGAGGACGAACCAAGCGGAAGCTGGTGGGCATGTGACACCCGGGCACTGACGAGGGTGGGGAGTGATTGCTGGTGCAATAGGCATGAAGTGCAAGAGACAAAGACAAGGAGCGGCTCCTGGCAGGCTTCTAGTGCAAGGGGCACATGGAAGAATCGAACATACACCAGAATGAGAGGGATCTAAAGACTGTATAGGTATGGGACTATACAATTGAAGGATAGCTTAAAGGAATTAATTTGGCTACTCATATCAACAAATGCATTTGCTTTTCGGTAGCCTATCCCATAAGAACTCCATGGTTAAGCGTGCTTAGCCT